>NC_057937.1:35126550-35146701 GCF_018555375.3 Anguilla rostrata
TGCTGACTATGCTTCTAGTCTGGTCTGTTTGTTATTAATGTGTAAATTTCAGCCTTCCCAGGGACAACAGATAGAATTTAGGGATCTGGCTAAATCTGGGCACATTTACATCACAAAATAATGATGTTGATCAATGTGTATTGTACCTGTCAATTAAATAAATAAGTAAATACATAAAATAAAAGTAAAATGGTAAAACATATATGCATTTAAATACCATGAAAAAAAGCTGATTGTCTGAACTTTTGTCTCGTATTCATCTTTGATCTTAAATTCAAATTCCTTAAATCAGTGGTTCCCTACCCTCTTCCTGGAGATCTACCATCCCTCAGGTTTTCACTCCAACCCTAACAAAGCACCCCTCATTCAACAGCTACAGATCTCGCTGAGATGCTAATTCGTAGAATCGGTGTGCCGAATTAAGAGTTGAAATGAAAACCTACAGGATGGTAGGTCTCCAGGAACAGGTCTGAGAACCACTGCATTAAGTATATGGCAAAAATAACAACTTTCACTCTAATGTTCTCATACTTTTGGAGTGTACTGTATGTTCGCATTGTGTTCTGTAAATATAATTCTGACTAATGATGTTGAATTGTCAAGGAAAAAATCAATTAAGTCATTCAGTCATTCATTCACTTGTTCATTCATTAAAAATGGCTTTGATTTGAACCCTGCAGTAGTCCATAAACCAGGCTGTCTGTGTAGTCTCAATTCTGCTTGCTCAAGACCTCCTTGTGCCCCCTTCTGCAAGCATTACAGATGACACAATAGCGTACTGAAATTTGGCTAAAATAACCGCTTTCGTTTTCACTTCCTTACTCACAGCATTTTTGCAACACACTAAATTAACGTGCACTTTAAGAGCCCAGGGTAACGAGGAAGGCTATAAAAGAAATCTATCACCCTCATTCTTAGAAAAAGAATTCATGTGGACTTCCTCATGAATTAGGAGAAGGTCTGAGGAGGAATCCCCCCTCCCCCCCTCCTACCTCTCTGTACAGTATATATAACTGAGAGATTCTGTCATCTCACCCAGCACAACTCCTCTCTCTGATCCAGAGTCCAGCAGATCCTCTCTCTGATCCAGAGTCCAGCAGCTCCTCTCTCTGATCCAGAGACCAGCACCTCCTCTCTCTCTGCTTGCAGTCTCCAGTCAAAATGACCACAGCGATGAAACTGAGCGCTCTGCTGATCCTCGTGCTGCTCGGCTCTCTTGAGCTCGTCTCTTCTAGTGAGTCTCTCAAACCTGCTGGAGTGGGGTGTGTGTGTGCATTTGTGTGTATGTGTACGTGTGTGTGTGTGTGTGTGTGTGTGTGCCTGTGATTGTGTGTGTGTGAGTTGCAGTAATATTCAACCTTAGTAACTTAGTCTCTTTATCTCCAAAGCTGCGGGCTCTGACACAGGGGCGGACTGCTGCACAAAATATGAAAAAAGGAAGATCCCACTAGCAATGGTGGTCTCCTGGCATGAAACCAGCAGCAGCTGTCCCAAAGCAGCCTATGTGTGAGTATCCATGCCTCCATTAAACTGCACTTTCACAGCAGTGCTGACGCTAACTTGCGGACCGCATTGCATTCATGTTTTATGTGTGTTTGTGCCTTGGTGCTAAAGGTGCTCTGTGTTGTTTATTGCAGGTTTGTTACCCAACGCGGAAAGCGCATATGTGTGGATCCTACTCATGGTTGGGTGAGGAGCCACGCAGCTCAGGTGCCAGGAACCAGCAAGATGAACACTAAAGCCTAAGGCCAGCCCTAACACCCCAGCGGGCTGTCAATCTGTACGAAGACTTCCTGTTGGACACTGCGATGGGACACACAAGAACATAAGAGAGGAATGTGTCTAATTACATCTGATATTCCTGGATTTCATTCATGCAATATTGTCTGTTCTTTTCCTGTTCATAATGCATTGTTCCTTTTCCTACATTCATTTTTCTGTTTTATAAGTTGTACATAAAATTTTTCCAGGTAACTTATTAAATGCTTTTGTAACAAACTTTGTTTCTTGTTTAATGATTCTTGATTATTCCCGCTTAAATTCACAAAGCAGGGAAAAGATCCTTACAGTACAGCAACTTTACTAAACATTGCAACATGTGCATGTTTGTTCCATGTCACAAACTAAGATCTAAGATGAAGTGTACTTACAGCAAACATTGCTAGTTAAGTGTTCAGCTCAAATTGCTGATTTTTTTAGATTTTGTTCAAATAAGGATGTGCCTTATGCCTGGAGAAAACAGTCATAAGTCACATGAATTTTAGCAATGAAATTTAGCACTTAGTTGCTGTAAAAGGTGACTGCTGCACCATCCAGTAACAATTTTGTATCAGTTTAATATCATAATTTTAAAATATTACTATAAAACTAAATGCCAGGATTCATATGATTTGTATGATCAGGCCTGCTTCATATCATTTTGAATTTTTCAACACTAATGAATTGTCCAAATATCAAAGAGTGCTCATACTTAAACCTCTCGCATTGGAATAACCGTTATCAACAGTAAAAATGAAAAACATGGTGTTACGCATTCAGCTTTCCATGACAACTGCAGTCATTTGTCTTTGGTTTTTAATGACAGTGGCCACATGTTCACATTTTCTGCAACCACAAGAGGACATGCATAGTTTTTGTATTTAAAGAGACCAGTGCACAGTCAATTTTCTATTGTTAAGCATTGAGTTGCGAGGTAAAAAGCTAAAACATTATGCTTCTTATTGACTCACAGAGAAAATGCAGCCATTGAAAAAGAGATTAAATGAAAATAAAAATGAGTTGAGCCTTGCTGGGCAGAAGCATAAATGAAAACATTTATATATCTGTAGCTTTAAAGTTTTAATGTAACCATCTAGAAGCAGCATACAGCATGATGGAAACAGGAACAGTTAGATGTTGAATAAAGAACACACTTATCTAAAAACCAAAATAAATTACATGAATGCAATAAAAACAGATGTGTGCGGGACAAAAAATAATTTCATTGTCAGTACAGGTTCTAGCTACATCAATTTGGGCCTACGTTAGTGCACTATGGAGTCTCAGCATAGTTCTAAGTGCATAAAATAAGCATAGAGGGGGTTCCTTGCCATGTGCCGCTCGATTTGGCAAAATCAGATTGGCAATAAAAATCATAAGACATTAACAAAGACTTTCTATAAATTTTCAAATGCAGCGTTAACCCCAATCCCATACATGGCACAAACTGATGGCCCCATAAAACCCTAGTTTTTAGACCAAACAGCTAAAGCATACAAACTAGAATTACAACAAAGTAAACTCCTTATATTGTGCCAATGCACATTCAGCATTACTGAAATGGAAAGATTGGCTTTTCACATCCAAATCCAAAAAATAAAAGGTTGATTTTTGGACAATTAAAATCAGGCAGACCTTAATTAATCAGGGCCTTAATCATTATCTTAACCCTTGTGTAATCTTCATATCATGCAAATCCCTTGTTCACAGGGTAAAAAATGACCCACCCTCACTGGGCCCCTATGATAAAGCCTCTCCCATTAATTTTAAACCCCAAATCTATTTTGCATGTCAAAACAACCTGTTGCACAAATAGGTGAATAACTGTTTTCCAACTTCACAGACCAGAGAAACTATTGACACCACTGTTTTGGGGGCTCCAGGGAAGTTCTGAGGAGGAATTCCCCATCCCTGATGTTACGACCCCAGAGTGTACAGGGGTATATAGGGAGGTAACATAAGGTCTGGGTGTGGGTTGGTTGAAAGGGGACAGAACAAAACAACAAAATATAGTGCAAAACTGGTGTGCGTTTAATTACAGATGAAGGTGAGCTATTTACAATTATTTCAAGTAAAGGCACAGACGTAACACATACGGGGGAGAAGGAACGAGAGCGGTGCCAAAGAAAAGAATAGAGTAAAAATCAAAACTCTCAAGTCTGCCTAACCTAATCCAATAGTGACCCTCTAACCTAAACTACTAAAAATAAATACGAAAAACAAAAACTGACCATTCTACGCTATTTATATCAAACAAAGTACAGGGAGTGGCACGCGCCCCTAACCTAGTGTGTCTATACAGTGATCTACCTACGTGCGAGCAGACGTGTCAGTGGATATAACATAAACCGTATCTTACCTGTTCACTTCTCCCCAGACAATACACAGTATAACAAATAATAACAAGGGGTAGAAGACACTTGGAAACAATTAAGTGGCAAGCACACACGCAGGAATATACAAGCACAACAAATGACATGCGGATAATTACAGAATACAGTGGAAATTAGCAAGCATGGCATCACCCGGTGACGGAGAATGGAAGGGTTTTTGAATTGTCACGCTGTTTCGGATTGGGTGCTGGAACGGGGCTCGAATGATGAGTGACGTGCCGGAAACCAATAGCAGACGGACACCTAGATGAAGGAGATGCGTGGAGAGGAGAATGGAAAAACACAGAGGAGGAAGAAAACAACAAAACAAACACGTACACACGCGTGGGGACGTAACACCCCCACCCATAAAAGCAAAGTTGCAGTTGGACAATTTTTAATATAATAGCACACACTATCGGACACAGACCTAACAGAACTCATCACACACGAGACAACGCATCTGCTAAAACGTTGTCACATCCTCTTTTATGTTTTATGTCAACGTTGCAACTTTGCATTATCAATGACCAGCGCATGAGTCGTTGATTCTGGTTATACATGCGTGACAGGAATACTAAGGGCTTGTGGTCAGTATAAACTGTGACGGGCAATGAACTAGAACCAATATAGACCTCGAAAAACTGCAGAGCCAAAAGCAAGGCGAGCGTTTCCTTCTCAATGTGGAATAGTTAACCTGATGTTTATTGAATTTACGGGAGAAATAGCACACGGGACGGTCCAAACCATTTTCATCTTCTTGCATAAGAACTGCACCTGCTCCCGCTTGCGTCTACTTCTAAGGTAAACGGTAGAGTGAAGTTTGGAGCAGCGAGGACAGGTCTACTACACAGAAGGGCTTTGACATTATCGAAGGCATGTTGGAGGGGTAAGAGGGGTGACTGCAGTGGAAAATTCTTTGCAGAAACTGCGGTAATAACCCGCCATGCCAAGAAACCTGCGCAACTCGCGCCTCGTTGATGGAACGGGGAACTCCACAATGGCAGAGATCTTGGCATCTACAGGGCGCACCTGACCGTGACCAACCTGTTTGCCGAGGTAAGTCACTGTAGCCCTATTCACAGCAAATTCACATTTGGCCAGGTTCAGTGTGAGTGTGGCCTTTGCAAGACGGTCAAACACTAAGCGGAGACTGCTCAGGTGTTCTGACCAGTCAGGCGAGTCCACAACGAGGTCATCTAGATATGCATTACAATTAGGACCATCTGCCAAAACGAAATTAACTAATCGTTGAAACGTTGCGGGGGCATTTCTCAAACCAAAAGCCATAACAGAATACTGCAGAAAAGCATCTGGGGTCACAAAAGCAGAAATTTCAGACGCACGCTGTGTTAAGGGAACTTGCCAGTATCCCTTCAGTAAATCAAATTTAGTAATGTATGCAGCTGACCCAAGGTTGTCTATACAATCCTCCATACGAGGCAACGGATAAGAGTCTGGAACTGTGACAGCGTTTACTTTTCTGTAATCTGTACAAAATCGAGATGTACCATCTGGTTTTGGAACTAAGAGACACGGAGAGCTCCAGGGACTTAAACTGGGCTCAGCTAAACCATTATCGAGCAGGTATTCAACCTCCTTTTTCATAATTTCTCTCTTGGTGGGATTAACACGATACGGATGCTGACGGATAGGTGCAGCACCGCCCACGTCTATATCACGTTGTAACACTGTAGTTCGGGAGGGTACATCATTAAAAAGGCATGGGTAACCATGTATCAATAACATAACGTCTTTCTTTTGACCTTCGGACAAATACAACAAGTGAGAGGGGAGATCGCTCAAAATCTCCGCATTGGCCAACCGAACACACGGCTGAGGTGCGTTCCACAAGATGAGGCCATCCTCATCATCGCCATCAATATGAACAACCTTAGAGGCCGAGGCAACAGATGAGACCGCACCCTCTGCAGTCTGTTCTGAGTACCGTAACAGCGAGTTCTCTGTATCTTGGGAATGGTACTCTTTCAACATGTTTATGTGACAAATGCGAGATTGTCGTTTGCGGTCAGGTGTACGAATAATAAAGTCTGTGTCATTGAATTTCTTGTCGATTACATATGGGCCAGAGAAACGGGCTGAGAGGGCAGAACCAGCAATAGGCAAGAGAACCATAACCTTATCACCAGGTTTAAATATGCGGGAAACCGCTTTCTTGTCATAAAGATTTTAAATCTTTTCCTGTTTCGATGTCAGAGTTTCTCTAGCAAGAGAGCAGGCCTGGTGCAAACGCTCTCTTAATTGACTAACGTAATCAAGCACATTCAATTTTGGTTTCGAGTCTGTGTACATAAACTGTTCTTTGAGAATCTTTAGGGGTCCACGAACATTGTGACCAAAGACTAACTCTGCTGGACTGAAACCTAATGATTCTTGAATGGTTTCACGTACCGCAAATAAAACAATTGGCACGCCCTCATCCCAGTCTGTCAAGGCAATATTTGCGCAGCATGGACTTTAACGTGTGGTGGAAACGTTCCAGGGAACCCTGAGACTCTGGATGGTAGGCACTGGTGACCTTATGTTTAATGGACAGAGACTGCATGACTTGGGGAAAAAAGTTTGGACATGAAATTTGTTCCCTGATCTGATTGTATCACTTTTGGCAAACCAAATGTTGAGAAAAACTTAAGCAAAGCTTTCACTACTGCAGGGGCGGTAACCTTACGTAGAGGTATCGCTTTGGGATACCTGGTAGCCAAACACATAATGGTCAGCAGGAACTGATTGCCTGACTTGGATTTTGGCAACGGACCAACGCAATCAATAATCACGTACTCGAATGGTTCACCGATCACTGGAATTGGACACAGGAGAGCAGGTGGAATAACCTGATTAGGCTTTCCGGTAACTTGACAAATATGACAAGTTTGGCAAAACTGAGCTACATCTGCTTTCAAGCCTGGCCAGAAAAAATGCATGAGAATGCGGTTGTAGGTTTTTGTGACACCGAGATGTCCCGACCAGGGGTGATCGTGTGCCAAGTTCAACACATGTTGAACATACACCTGAGGTACGACAATCCTATACACAGCACTCCACTCCATCTTTCCAGTGCCATGTAAATTCCATTTCCGCAACAAAATGCCATTATCAATGAAGTAACCTACTTCTTTCTCTTTTGCCTCCTCCAGGCTACACACGGAAGAAAAACACTTAACAAGACTGGGGTCCCCCTTTTGTGCGGTAATTAACTGTGTACTGTTAACCGGCAATTTGAACATCTCAGAACTCGTCACCTTGTCAGACGACTGATCAACCTGCTCCTCCGAACTCACTGACAGTTTGGGAAAAGGCATAGGACTTTCGTCATAAGCAAATATTGGAGCAAGAACACTGTCGGACAGGTCCACTAGGTCACCTAATTTGCGTGACTGGGCCCGCAGGCAGGGGAAAAACTCGGGACAGAACTCAGACAGAGTGTTGGTCACAGGGCTTGTCACTGGGCCATTCAACACCTCTAACACAGGCATTACTTTTCCTCCTGCAATATCATTTCCCATAATAAATGTAACACCTTTCACGGGAAGTGTAGGTCGTGCTCCCTCTCTAAAACAGCCGCTAACCAAATCAGACTGTAGGTGCACACGATGTAAAGGTACGGTCATAAAACTCACTTCGATGCCTTGTGCCAAAACACTGGAACCACAGGAAGACTTGTCAGACAGGGGAAGCACCTCAGTGAGGATGAAAGACTGGGCAGCACCAGTATATCTAATTGTGGCAATAAAAGCATTCCCGATCCTCTGTAAATCGAGTAGCGAGTGGTCTAGTACGATTGGGCTGTGACTGGGAGCTAGTGACAACTGTGTCGGTGCTCCTCTCACTACGAGCGGCCAGAAAAACATTTTTGTGAGTGAGCACGTACTCGTCCGCAAGAACAGCTGCTTCCGACAGGGAAGTGACTTTTCGTTCATTCAAATAGACCACGATACGATCTGGCAAGCAATTTTTAAATTCCTCCAGCAACACAAGCTCATGAAGAGACTTATAATCAATGACTTTGCTCACTGCACACCACTTATCAAACAGTGTACCCTTTTCTCGAGCGAACTCAACGTAGGTATGAGATCAGGGTTTGTTATGGTTTCTAAACCTCTGCCTGTATGCCTCTGGAACAAGCTCGTATGCACGCAGAACAGCAGCTTTTACGATGTCGTAATTTAAGCTATCCTGGAGAGGCAGAGCTGAACATACCTCTTGTGCTTTGCCAACTAATTTACATTGGAGCAGCAGTGGCCACACATCCTTAGGCCATCGCAACGAAACAGCGATGCGCTCAAACGCACTAAAATACGTGTCCACCTCGGACTCACGAAAAGGAGGAACCAGGACAATATTTTTACTGACATCAAAGGTGTCCCTGGAACCGACTGGTGAAGGAGCCGTACTGCGAGGAGCGATAGGAGGCGACTGCGCAACCTTCATTGCTTCCAATTCAAGCTGTTGCAGTTTAATCTTCTTCTCTGCCTCTAGCTCCAATTTACGGATTTCGAGACGCAACTGCATCTCTGCCTGCCGTGCCTCTGCCTTTTCTTGCGCCTCCATTTGGAGTCGTGCCAATCGAATTTTCACACGGGCCCCCACTTTGGAACCTGAGGATTCCGGCGAGTACGGATCAAAGCGAGGCGAGGTAGCTGGAGCCTTCGCCTCTACCTCCGTTGTAGCGGTGGCACCCAGGCTAGTCTGCGCCATCAGTGGCCTTGTTCTAGGCACCGCAGGGAATGCTTCAGCACCTGGCGCCTCATCGGCATTGGCCTCGGAATCTGACAAGGCAGGCAGCACAACCAGCTCCAACTCCACCAACCTCTCAAGGACGACAGACTTAATTTCTTTTTTTAACAGTTGCCCTGACACGGATATGTTGAAATGCTCTGCTATTAATAATAAATCATCCTTGCGGCACTTATCAACCTGCTCCAGAGTCGGTCTTTCCAAAAACTTTTCCAAGTCCAAGTTTTTTTTTTTTTATACGGGAATGAATTGATCAATATCCCGGACGAGCCCCCATTTATGTTACGACTCCAGAGTGTATAGGGGTATATAGGGAGGTAACATAAGGTCTGGGTGTGGGTTGGTTGAAAGGGGACAGAACAAAACAACAAAATATAGTGCAAAACTGGTGTGCGTTTAATTACAGGTGAAGGTGAGCTATTTACAATTTTTACAAGTAAAGGCACAGACGTAACACATAAGGGGGAGAAGGAACGAGAGCGGTGCCAAAGAAAAGAACAGAGTAAAAATCAAAACTCTCAAGTCTGCCTAACCTAATCCGATGGTGACCCTCTAAACTAAAATAAATACGAAGAACAAAACCTAACTGACCGTTCTGCGCTATTTATATCAAACAAAGTACAGGGAGTGGCACCCGCCCCTAACCTAGTGTATCTATACAGTGATCTAGCTACGTGCAAGCAGACGTGTCAGTGGATATAACATAAACCGTATCTTACCAGTTCACTTCTCCCCAGACAATACACAGTATAACAAATAATAACAAGGGGTAGAAGACACTTGGAAACAATTAAGTGGCAAGCACACACGCAGGAATATACAAGCACAACAAATGACATGCAGATAATTACAGAATACAGTGGAAATTAGCAAGTATGGCATGAAGCCCGGCGACGGCGAACGGAAGGGTTTTTGAATTGTCGCGCTATTTCGGATTGGGTGCTGGAGCGGGGCTCGAATGATGAGTGACGTGTCGGGAACCAATAGCAGAAGGACACCTAGATGAGGGATATGCGTGGAGACGCGAATGGGAAAACACAGAGGAGGAAGAAAACAACGAAACAAACACGTACACACGCGTGGAGACGTAACACCTGATTTCCATCTCTTTATACAGTATATGTAACCGAGCGATTCTGTCATCTCACCCAGCAAAGCTCCACTCTCTGATCCAGAGTCCAGCAGCTCCTCTCTCTGATCCAGAGTCCAGCAGCTCCTCTCTCTCTGCTTGCAGTCTCCAGTCAAAATGAACACAGCGATGAAACTGAGCGCTCTGCTGATCCTCGTGCTGCTCGGCTCTCTGGAGCTTGTCTCTTCTGGTGAGTCTCTCAAACCTGCTGGAGTGGGGTGTGTGTGTGTGCGTGAGTTGCAGTAATATTCAATCTTAGTAACTTAGTCTCTTTATCTCCAAAGCGATGGCTCTAACATGGAGGAGGCTGCTGCAAAAATATGAAACACAGAAGATCCCACTAGCAATGGTGGTCTCCTGGCATGAAACCAGCAGCAGCTGTGCCAAAGCAGCCTATGTGTGAGTATCCATGCCTCCATTAAACTGCACTTTCACAGCAGTGCTGATGCTAACTTGCGGACCGCATTGCATTCATGTTTTATGTGTGTTTGTGCCTTGGTGCTAAAGGTGCTCTGTGTTGTTTATTGCAGGTTTGTTACCAAACGCGGAAGGCGCATATGTGTGGATCCTACTGATGCTTGGGTGAGGAGCCACGCAGCTCAGGTGGACAGCAGGTCAGCCACCACTGTAGTGCCAGGAACCAGCGAGATGAACACTAAAGCCTAAGGCCAGCCCTAACACCCCAGCGGGCTGTCAATCTGTACGAAGACTTCCTGTTGGACACTGCGATGGGACACACAAAAACATAAGAGAGGAATGTATCTAATTACATCTGATATTCCTGGATTTAATTCATGCAATATTGTCTGTTCTTTTCCTGTTCATAATGCATTGTTTCTTTTCCTACATTCATTTTTCTGTTTTATAATTTGTACATAATATTTTTTCCAGGAAACTTATTAAATGCTTTTGTAACAAACTTTGTTTTTTGTTTAAAGTTTTTTGATTATTCCTGCTTAAATTCACAAAGCAGGAAAAAAATCCTTACAGTAAAGCAACTTTACTAAACATTGCAACATGTGCATGTTTGTTGCATGTCACAAACTAAGATCTAAGATGAAGTGTACTTACAGCAAACATTGCCAGTTCAATGTTCAGCTCAAATTGCTGATTTGTTTTAGATTGTGTTCAAACAAGGATGTGACTTATGCCTGGAGAAAAGTCATAAGTCACGTGAATTTTAGCAATGAAATTTAGCACTTTTTGGCAAGTTGCTATAAAAGGTGACTGCTGCACCATCCAGTGACTATTTTGTATCCGTTTAATATCATAATTTTAAAATATTACAATAAAACTAAATGCCAGGATTCATATGATTCGTATGGTCAGGCCAGCTTCATATCATTTTGAAATTTTCAACAATAATTAATTGTTCAAAATATCAAAGAGTGCTCATACTTAAACCTCTCGTATCGGAATAACTGTTATCAACAGTAAAAATGAAAACTGATTCATGGTGTTACGCATTCAGCTTTCCATGACAATTGCAGTCATTGGTCTTTGGTTTTTAATGACAGTGGCCACATGTTCACATTTTCTGCAACCACAAGAGGACATGCATAGTTTTTGTATTTAAAGAGACCAGTGCACAGTTCATTTTCTATTGTTAAGCATTGAGTTGCAAGGTAAAAAGCTAAAACATTATGCTTATTATTGACTCACAGAGAAAATGCAGACATTGAAAAAGAGATTAAATGAAAATAAAAATGAGTTCAGCCTTGCTGGACAGAAGCATAAATGAAAACATTTATATATCTGTAGCTTTAAAGTTTTATTGTAACCATCTAGAAGTAGCATGCAGCATGATGGAAACAGGAACAGTTAGATGTTGAATAAAGAACACACTTATCCAAAAACCAAAATAAATTGCATGAATGCAATAAAAACAGATGTGTGCGGGACAAAAAATAATTTCATTGTCAGTACAGGTTTTAGCTACAGCAACTTGGGCCTACGTTAGTGCACTACGGAGTCTCAGCATAGTTCTAAGTGCATAAAATAAGCATAGAGGGGGTTCCTTGCCATGTGCCGCTCGATTTGGCAAAATCAGATTGGCAATAAAAATCATAAAACATTAACAAAGATTTTCTATAAATTTTCAAATGCAGCGTTAACCCCAATCCCGTACATTGCACAAACTGATGGCCCCACAAAACCCTCATTTTTAGACCAAACAGCTAAAGCACACAAACTAGAATTACAACAAAGTAAACTCCTTATATTGTGCGAATGCACATTCGGCATTACTGAAATGGAAAGATTGGCTTTTCGCATGCAAATCCAAAAAATAAAAGGTTGATTTTTGGACAATTAAAATTAGGCAAACCTTAATTAATCAGGGCCTTAATCATTATCTTAACC
Source organism: Anguilla rostrata (assembly GCF_018555375.3). NCBI lineage: Eukaryota > Metazoa > Chordata > Actinopteri > Anguilliformes > Anguillidae > Anguilla > Anguilla rostrata. The sequence goes on from NC_057937.1 coordinate 35,138,926, forward strand.
CTTGTGTAATCTTCATATCATGCAAATCCCTTGTTCACAGGGTAAAAAATGACCCACTCTCACTGGGCCCTTATGATAAAGCCTCTCCCATTAATTTAAAACCCCAAATCTATTTTGCATGTCAGAACAACCTGTTGCACAAATAGGTGAATAACTGTGTTTTCCGACTTCACAGACCAGAGAAACTATTGACACCACTGTTTTTTCCTACAAACACACATCATTATTTATTTATTTATTCATTTTTATTTGCTGTAAGGAATGTGTGGTGCTTAATGCTGATTATAAATCTCTATATTTGTATGTGTGAAGTTGCAAGCAGTTGTGAACCCTTTGGAATTTTCTGGATTTCTGCATTAATTACTCATTAAATGTGGTCTGATCTTCATTTAAGTCATAATAATAGACAAACACATTCTGCTTAAACTAATATCACAGTTCCGCACTGTGGTGTCCTCCCATGAATACCATCATTGTTTAGTGTTTTTCTTATAGAGGATACATGAACAGAGATTTTAGCAAGTTCAAGAGATTTCTGCAGGTCCCTATTTCTTTTTGGCTTCCCTTAGCACTGCATTATGTGCAGTTGCAGTGATCATTGCAGGATGCCCCCTCCTGGAGTGAGTAGCAAAAGAACAGAATTTCCTCCATTTGTAGACAACTTGGCTTATTGTGGATTTATGAACAACCAGGCTTTTAGAAATACTTTTGTTGCCCTTTCCAGTTTTATGCATCTCTACAGTTATTCTTCTAAGGTCCTCTGGAAATTGTTTTGATCAACAAGTTTTTACATACACTACATTTCCAAAAGTATGTGGACAGCAGGCTTGGCAATCAAAATTATTTGTAGAAAAGTTCTCACAGACAAGTCAAATGGATTCATTTATTCATTCATTTCTTATTCAGTACAATAGAAATATGTCAGCTTCAGATCCAACAGTGGTCCAAATCACTTGTGCTCTGTATGAGCACCTTAGATGCTTGAAGAAAATGATAGAATAAAATGCCATAGTAAGGCCAAATCTTAGAAAAGGAAACGCAGGAACAACATGATGCGTTTTCTTTGACATTTGACACCCCTTACTGCAGAAGCTGTATTCTCTGTAACAGAACAGAAGCGCTACTTAGAACCCAGAAAAAGAGGAAGAAGAGAAATTAAAGATGTTCTCCTTATAAAGCTGGTTCGTGTGAAGAAAGGGGGCTCCAGGGGAGTTCTGAGGAGGAATTCCCCATCCCTGATTTCCATCTCTTTATACAGTATATATAACCAAGCGATTCTGTCATCTCACCCAGCACAGCTCCTCTCTCTGATCCAGAGTCCAGCATCTCCTCTCTCTCTGCTTGCAGTCTCCAGTCAAAATGAACACAGCGATGAAACTGAGCACTCTGCTGATCCTCGTGCTGCTCGGCTCTCTGGAGCTTGTCTCTTCTGGTGAGTCTCTCAAACCTGCTGGAGTGGGGTGTGTGTGTGTGCGTGAGTTGCAGTAATATTCAATCTTAGTAACTTAGTCTCTTTATCTCCAAAGCGATGGGCTCTAACATGGAGGAGGGCTGCTGCAAAAAATATGAAACACAGAAGATCCCACTAGCAATGGTGGTCTCCTGGCATGAAACCAGCAGCAGCTGTGCCAAAGCAGCCTATGTGTGAGTATCCATGCCTCCATTAAACTGCACTTTCACAGCAGTGCTGATGCTAACTTGCGGACCGCATTGCATTCATGTTTTATGTGTGTTTGTGCCTTGGTGCTAAAGGTGCTCTGTGTTGTTTATTGCAGGTTTGTTACCAAACGCGGAAGGCGCATATGTGTGGATCCTACTGATGCTTGGGTGAGGAGCCACGCAGCTCAGGTGGACAGCAGGTCAGCCTCCACTGTAGTGCCAGGAACCAGCGAGATGAACACTAAAGCCTAAGGCCAGCCCTAACACCCCAGCGGGCTGTCAATCTGTACGAAGACTTCCTGTTGGACACTGCGATGGGACACACAAAAACATAAGAGAGGAATGTATCTAATTACATCTGATATTCCTGGATTTAATTCATGCAATATTGTCTGTTCTTTTCCTGTTCATAATGCATTGTTTCTTTTCCTACATTCATTTTTCTGTTTTATAATTTGTACATAATTTTTTTTCCAGGAAACTTATTAAATGCTTTTGTAACAAACTTTGTTTCTTGTTTAAAGTTTTTTGATTATTCCTGCTGAAATTCACAAAGCAGGAAAAAAATCCTTACAGTACAGCAACTTTACTAAACATTGCAACATGTGCATGTTTGTTGCACATCACAAACTAAGATCTAAGATAAAGTGTACTTACAGCAAACATTGCCAGTTCAATGTTCAGCTCAAATTGCTGATTTGTTTTAGATTGTGTTCAAACAAGGATGTGACTTATGCCTGGAGAAAAGTCACAAGTCACGTGAATTTTAGCAATAAAATTTAACACTTTTTGGTCATTTGCTATAAAAGGTGACTGCTGCACCATCCAGTAACAACTTTGTATCAGTTTAATATCATCATTTTTAAATATTACAATAAAACTAAATGCCAGTATTCATATGATTTGTATGATCAGGCCAGCTTCATATCATTTTGAATTTTTCAACAGTAATTAAGTGTTCAAAATATCAAAGAGTGCTCATACTTAAACCTCTCACATCAGAATAACTGTTATCAACAGTAAAAATGAAAAACTGATTCATGGTGTTACACATTCAGCTTTCCTTGACAATTGCAGTCATTTGTCTTTAGTTTTTAATGACAGTGGCCACATGTTCACATTTTCTGCAACCACAAGAGGACATGGATAGTTTTTGTATTTAAAGAGACCAGTGTACAGTTAATATTCTTTTGTTAAGCATTGAGTTGCAAGGTAAAAAGCTAAAATATGTTGCTTTTTATTGACTCACAGAGAAAATGCAGCCAGTGAAAAAGAGATTAAATGAAAATAAAAATGAGTGGAGCCTTGCTGGGCAGAAGCATAAATGAAAACATTTATATATCTGTAGTTTTCAAGTTATATTGTAACCATCTAGAAGCAGCATACAGCATGATGGAAACAGGAACAGTTAGATGTTGAATAAAGAACACACTTATCCAAAAACCAAAATAAATTGCATGAATGCAATAAAAACAGATGTGTGCGGGACAAAAAATTATTTCATGGTCAGTACAGGTTCTAGCTACATCAACTTGGGCCTACTCGTTAGTGCACTATGGAGTCTCAGCATAGTTCTAAGTGCATAAAATAAGCATAGAGGGCGTTCCTTGCCATGTGCCGCTCGATTTGGCAAAATCAGATTGGCAATAAAAATCATAAAACATTAACAAAGATTTTCTATAAATTTTCAAATGCAGCGTTAACCCCAATCCCGTACATCGCACAAACTGATGGCCCAATAAAACCCTAGTTTTTAGATTTAACAGCTAAAGCATACAAACTAGAATTACAACGAAGTAAACTCCTTATATTGTGCAAATGCACATTTGGCATTACTAAAATGGAAGGATTGGCTTTTCGCATGCAAATCCAAAAAATAAAAGGTTGATTTCTGGACAATTAAAATTAGGCAGACCTTAATTAATCAGGGCCTTAATCATTATCTTAACCCTTGTGTAATCTTCATATCATGCAAATCCCTTGTTCACAGGGTAAAAAATGACCCACCCTCACTGGGCCTCTATGATAAAGCCTCTCCCATTAATTTTAAACCCCAAATCTATTTTGCATGTCAAAACAACCTGTTGCACAAATAGGTGAATAACTGTGTTTTCCGACTATACAGACCAGAGAGACTATTGACACCACTGGTTTTTCCTACAAACACACATCATTATTTATTTATTTATTAATTTTTATTTGCTGAAAGGGATGTGTGGTGCTTAATGCTGATTAAGAATCTCTATATTTGTATGTGTGAAGTTGCAAGCAGTTGTGAACCCTTTGGAATTTTCTGGATTTCTGCATTAATTACTCATTAAATGTGGTCTGATCTTCATTTAAGTCACAATAATAGACAAACACATTCTGCTTAAACTAATATCACAGTTTTCGCACTGTGGGTGTCCTCCCATGAATACCATCATTGTTTAGTGTTTTTCTTATAGAGGATACATGAACAGAGACTTTAGCAAGTTCAAGAGATTTCTGGGCGAGTACCCTATTTCTTTTTGGCTTCCCTTAGGACTGCATGATGTGCTGTTGTGATCTTTGCCCCCTCCTGGAGAGAGTAGCAAAAGTACAGAATTTCCTCCATTTGTAGGCAACTTGGCTTATTGCGGATTTATGAACACCCTGGCCTTTAGAAATACGTTTGTGGCCCTTTCCAGTGTTATGCATCTCTAAAGTTATTCTTCTAAGGTCCTCTGAAAATTGTTTTGATCAACAAGTTTATACATACACTACATTTCCAAACGTATGTGGACAGCAGGCTTGGCAATCAAAATTATTTGTAGTAAAGTTCTCACAGACATGTCAAATGGATTCATTTATTCATTCATTTCTTATTCAGTACAATAGAAATATGTCAGCTTCAGATCCAACAGTAGTCCAGTAGACCCAGTGGTCTATTAACTGAAATCACTTGTGCTCTGTATGAGCACCTCAGATGCTTGAAGAAGAAGATAGAATAAAATGCCATAGTAAGGCCAAATCTTAGGAAAGGAAACACAGGAACAACATGATGCGTTTTCTTTGACATCTGACACCCCTTACTGCAGAAGCTGTATTCTCTGTAACAGAACAGAAGCGCTACTTAGAACCCAAAAAAAGAGGAAGAAGAGAAATTAAAGATGTTCTCCTGGTAAAGCTGGTTCGTATGAAGAAAGGGGGCTCCAGGGGAGTTCTGAGGAGGAATTCCCCATCCCTGATTTCCATCTCTTTATACAGTATATATAACGAGAGATTCTGTCATCTCACCCAGCACAGCTCCTCTCTCTGATCCAGAGTCCAGCATCTCCTCTCTCTCTGCTTGCAGTCTCCAGTCAAAATGAACACAGCGATGAAACTGAGCGCTCTGCTGATCCTCGTGCTGCTCGGCTCTCTGGAGCTTGTCTCTTCTGGTGAGTCTCTCAGATCTGCTGGAGTGGGGTGTGTGTGTGTGTGTGTGTGCATTTGTGTGTTTGTGTGTACGTGTGTGTGTGCGAGTGAGTGAGCGGGATAAAGTATTGTGAAATCTTATTTTATTGTTTTTTGTTTCATACAGGCCCTCTAGGACCAAACACAGGCAGCAACTGCTGCCCGGATATAAAAAAGGGACCAAAGATCCCGCTGGATTTGGTGGTCTCCTATCATAAAACCAGCAGCAGCTGTGCCAAAGCAGCAGTAGTGTGAGTATCCATGCCTCCGTCCTTAGCGTACCTCTAGGATTACAGCACTCACAATATTCTCGCACGGTCGGACCTCACTCTGGGGGTCAGCACTCATTTCTACTTGCAAGACTCCTCCCACAACAGGACCTTTTACTGGAGTGCAGACTGACTTATTGCATTGCTGACTGGCTGTGATCGAAGCACAGAGTACGATGATGTCTGTTTTGCTTTGATGCTGTGAGAGCACTGATGCTCAGCTGAGTTTACATCGCTATACACTATATTATATGTTATTAATATTATTTCATTCCCCACTGCTGTTTGGTGTGCTTGTTCATTAGTTGCTAATGGAGCTCTGTGTTGCTTGTTGCAGATTTGTAACCAAGCGCGGAAGGCGCCTATGTGTGAATCCCTCCGAGGGCTGGGTGCGCAGTCACATGACTCAGGTGGACAGCAGGTCAAGGAAAGCCACAACCGTGTCACTCAAAACCACATCCTGAGGCCCTCCCAACTGAACTCACAGGCTGACACTCAACACACTGACTTCCTGTTGGACTCTGAATTTGAACTGAAAAACAGAAGAGGAGTGTCAATAAATTATCTGTTCTTTCCCTATTTGTTATTTATTGATTACACTGTAAATTAAATATTCTGTTAAATAAAGCCTTTTTTCACAGTTTTGTCTTGCTGTTAATTGAATCTTATTTTACTATTTTTGATGTTTCTTCTTGCAGCAAACAAACAAACTTCAAATTATTTTGGATTGAGATATTTACGATATTGATGACAATGCAGTGTCATGCCCCCGTGTTTCGGTTATTTTATGGTTTCCCTGGTGTTCCAGTTATTTTTGTTCCGCGTGCCTTATTCCTCACCACGTCTTTGCTTTTCCCCACAGGGTGGGGGTGATCTTTCCCTATGCACTCCCTAATCACTTCCAGCCCTCAGCAATTTTCACACTCGTTTCAGGTCACATTCCTCACACCCTCCCTGATTAATTCCAATCAGCACCAGGCTTTAAAGCCACACTTTTTGTTTCTGTCTTTGCCAGATCGTTGATTTGTTGCCCAGCGTCACTCTTGCAATCGTGTTATATTCTAGCCTTGCACTACTTTCTATACCCCGTTTCCTCTGCACCTTTCTCGGTTTCCTCACCTCGCACTGTTTCCTTGGCCACAGATTGTTTGTTTGTTCATGTACCTTGTTCAGTGTTTCCCTGTCTGTCGTGCCTACGTGTTGTCTGCGTTGCGTCTTGTTCCGTGTTCCCTGTTCTTCCCAATTACCTCCCGATCCAGCCCATCCTTCGCCGGCCTCCCAGTCTCCAGCCCAGCTCCGCCACTGACACTGGAGGTATTTCCATTCAGCACCCAGCCAGATTCCGGATCTCCCCTCAAACCCCACAACCCTGCTCCAAGCCTGCCTGGTACCTGCCACAGTCAGTTCAGCGCCAAGCCGGATCCCGGACCTCTGCACCTACCCTCACTGTTCCTGTCCCAAGTCTGCCCTGGTTCCTACCGTCTCTGTCTGTACTCAAACCCCTTTTTATTATAACTTCTGCCTCTGAGTCCTGTGTTTGGGTCCAGCTCGAGACCGGTTCTCAACATGCAATTTATGTGGACAATAAGATCAGTTTACAACAAATACTTTGTTGGGCACATAGTCAGCTGCACATCATATCCCCCATTTAATACCAATTGTTTTAAAACTGTGCTCTTATCGTCACAGAAGCGTCCTAATGTAACATGGTAAATGGACTGCATTTATATAGCGCTTTTATCCAAAACAAATTTCTTTTAATTGTTTATGAATGCCATGATTCTCCCTCATATCACTAACTGTCAAACTAGTTGGACACAGACATGTAAGACAACTCTCAAACCCATTGAGACAGTATACAAACAAGTTCTAATGGTCCTGGACAAGAGGTCAAACCGACATCCTCACTGTGACATCTTAGCCAAGTATGACCTCCTAAATTGGGAAAATCTGGTCAAATTTGCAGACGCACATTTAGTTTTTTAAATCCTTAATGGTCTCGCTCCTCCTGTGCTGAAAGAGTTTGTGAAAAAACTACAAGTAGGACTACTAGGGCATCCATAAGAGGGGATTGCATAATACCATTTCTGTCAGGACCACTGTCATCAAGTAGAACTTTGACAATACAGGCAATACAGTTATGTTTGGCGGTATGGCTGTTCTGGAGCTCTCCCGCCAACCACGCAGCCCACGTGGATAAGGCCGGGAGGCCAGCAGCCAAACCCCCCCTAGAGGGGTACACACAGAACAGATCCAGCAGCAAAGCAGTTTTTAACACACATGAATAGAGCAAATGCAATTTCTTAACACATAAGGATGGAGCAATACAACTTCTTAACACATAGGAATGGAGAATGCAAATTCTTGACGCATGGGGATGGAGCTGGGGTGGTGGAGGGTTTTTACGAAGCAACGTCCAGTGCTTGCATGC
>NC_057937.1:35146799-35246799 GCF_018555375.3 Anguilla rostrata
ACTTTACTAAACATTGCAACATGTGCATGTTTGTTCCATGTCACAAACTAAGATCTAAGATGAAGTGTACTTACAGCAAACATTGCTAGTTAAGTGTTCAGCTCAAATTGCCGATTTTTTTTAAAGATTTTGTTCAAATAAGGATGTGACTTATACCTGGAGAAAACAGTCATAAGTCACATGAATTTTAGCAATGAAATTTAGCACTTTTTGGCATATCATCATTTTTTAACATAACAATAAAACTAAATGCCAGTATTCATATGATTTGTATTATTGGGCCAGCTTCATATCATGCAAACCCCTTGTTCAAAGGGTAAAAAATGACCCACCCTCACTGGGCCCCTATGATTAATTTTAAACCCCAAATCTATTTTGCATGTCAAAACAACCTGTTGCACAAATAGGTGAATAACTGATTTCCGACGATACAGACCAGAGAGACTATTGGCACCACTGGTTTTTCCTACAAACACACATCATTATTTATTAATTTATTCATTTGTATTTGCTGTAAGGGATGTGTGGTGCTTAATGTTGATTAAGAATCTCTATATTTGTATGTGTGAAGTTGCAGGAAATTATGAACCCTTTGGAATTTTCTGAATTTCTGCATTAATTACTCATTAAATGTGGTCTGATCTTCATTTAAGTCACAATAATAGACAAACACATTCTGCTTAAACTAATATCACACAGTTTCGCACTGGTTTCCCCTGTGGTGTCCTCCCATGAATACCATCATTGTTTAGTGTTTTTCTTATAGAGGATACATGAACAGAGACTTTAGCAAGTTCAAGGGATTTCTGCAGGTCCTTTGCTGGTACCCATTTCTTTTTGGCTTCCCTTAGCACTGCATTATGTGCTGTTGTGATCTTTGCAGGATGCCCCCTCCTGGAGAGAGTACCAAAAGTACAGAATGTCCTCCATTTGTAGACAACTTGGCTTATTGTGGATTTATGAACACCCTGGCCTTTAGAAATACTTTTGTGGCCCTTTCCATTTTTATGCATCTCTACTGATATTCATCTAAGGTCCTCTGAAAATTGTTTTGATCAACAAGTTTATACATACACTACATTTCCAAATGTATGTGGACAGCAGGCTTGGCAATCAAAATTATTTGTAGTAAAGTTCTCACAGACATGTCAAATGGATTCATTTATACATTCATTTCTTATTCAGTACAATAGAAATATGTCAGCTTCAGATCCAACAGTAGTCCAGTAGACCCAGTGGTCTATTAACTTAAATCACTTGTGATCTGTTTGAGCACCTTAGATGCTTGAAAAAAATGATAGAAGAAAATGCCATAGTAAGGCTAAATCGCAGGAACAACAAGATGCGTTTTCTTAGACATTTGACACCTCTTACTGCAGAAGCTGTATTCTCTGTAACAGAACAGAAGCGCTACTTAGAACCCAGAAAAAGAGGAAGAAGGGGGCTCCAGGGAAGTTCTGAGGAGGAATTCCCCATCCCTGATGTTACGACCCCAGAGTGTATAGGGGTATATAGGGAGGTAACATAAGGTCTGGGTGTGGGTTGGTTGAAAGGGGACAGAACAAAACAACAAAATATAGTGCAAAACTGGTGTGCGTGAAGGTGAGCTATTTACAATTTTTTCAAGTAAAGGCACAGACGTAACACATACGGGGGAGAAGGAACGAGAGCGGTGCCAAAGAAAAGAACAGAGTAAAAATCAAAACTCTCAAGTCTGCCTAACCTAATCCAATAGTGACCCTCTAACCTAAACTACTAAAAATAAATACCTAACCTAGGTATTTGGAAACACTTGGAAACAATTAAGTGGCAAACACACACGCAGGAATATACAAGCACAACAAATGACATGCGGATAATTACAGAATACAGTGGAAATGAGCAAGTATGGCATGAAGCCAGGCGACGGAGAACGGAAGGGTTTTTGAATTGTCGCGCTGTTTCGGATTGGGTGCTGGAGCGGGGCTCGAATGATGAGTGACGTGCCGGGAACCAATAGCAGACGGACACTTAGATGAAGGATATGCGTGGAGAGGAGAATGGAAAAACACAGAGGAGGAAGAAAACAACAAAACAAACACATACACACGCGTGGGGACGTAACACCTGATTTCCATCTCTTTATACAGTATATATAACCGAGCGATTCTGTCATCTCACCCAGCACAGCTCCACTCTCTGATCCAGAGTCCAGCAGCTCCTCTCTCTGATCCAGAGTCCAGCACCTCCTCTCTCTCTGCTTGCAGACTCCAGTCAAAATGAACACAGCGATGAAAATGAGCGCTCTGCTGATCGTCATGCTGCTCGGCTCTCTAGAGCTTGTCTCTTCTGGTGAGTCTCTCAAACCTGCTGGAGTCGGGTGTGTGTGTGTGAGTGTGTGTGTGAGTTACAGTAATATTCAATCTTAATAACTTAGTCTCTTTATCTCCAAAGATAAGGACTCTTGGGTAGGGGCGGACTGCTGCACACGCTATGAAAGAAAGAGGATCCCACTACCAATGGTGGTCTCCTGGCATGAAACCAGCAGCAGCTGTGCCAAAGCAGCAGTAGTGTGAGTATCATGCCTCCGTCCTTAGCGTGCATCTAGGATTACAGCACAATATTCTCGCACGGTCGGACCTCACTCTGGGGCTCAGCACTCATTTCTACTTGCAAGACTCCTCCCACAACAGGAACTTTTACTGGAGTGCTGACTGACTTATTGCATTGCTGATTGGCTGTGATCGAAGCACAGAGTACGATGTCTGTTTTGCTTTGATGCTGTGAGAGCACTGATGCTCAGCTGAGTTTACATCGCTATACACTATATTATATGTTATTAATATTATTTTATTACCCACTGCTGTTTGGTGTGCTTGTTCATTAGTTGCTAATGGAGCTCTGTGTTGCTTGTTGCAGTATGTAACCGAGCTCGGAAGGCGCCTATGTCTAAATCCCTCCGAGGGCTGGGTGCGCAGTCACATGACTCAGGTGGACAGCGGGTCAAGGAAAGCCACAACCGTGTCAATCAAAACCATATCCTGAGGCCCTCCCCACTAAACTCACAGGCTGTCACTCACCACAATGACTTCCTGTTGGACTCTGAATTTGAACTGAAAAACAGAAGAGGAGTGTCAATAAATTATCTGTTCTTTCCCCATTTGTTATTTATTGATTACACTGTAAATTAAATATTCTGTTATATAAAGCCTTTTTGTCACAGTTTTGTCTTGCTGTTAATTGGATCTTATTTTACTTTTTTTGATGTTTCTTCTTGCAGAAACAAACAAACTTCAAATTATGTTGAATTGAGATATTTACGATATTGATGACAATGCAGTTTGTTATGTGGACAATAAGATCAGTTTACAACAAATACTTTTATTGGGCATATAGTCAGCTGCATATCATATCCCCCATTTAATACCAATTGTTTTAAAATTGTGCTCTTATCGTCACAGAAGTGTCCTAATGACACATGGTAAATGGACTGCATTTATATGGCGCTTTTATCCAAAAAAAAATTTATTTAATTGTTTTTGAATGCCATGATTCTCCCTCATATCACTTACTGTCAAACTAGTTGGACACAGACATGTAAGACAACTCTCAAACCCATTGAGACAGTATACAAACAAGCTCTAAAGGTCCTGGACAAAAGGTCAAACCGACATCCTCACTGTGACATCTTAGCCAAGTATGACCTCCAAAATGGGGAAAATCTGGTCAAATTTGCAGACGCACGTTTAGTTTTTTAAATCCTTAATGGTCTCGCTCCTCCTGTGCTGAAAGAGTTTGTGAAAAAACTACAAGTAGGTCTACTAGGGCATCCATAAGAGGGGATTGCATAATACCATTAAGGAAAAGCGCTTTTAGCCAATCAGCCTTTTATTTTAAAGCATCACATATTTTAACACCCTGCCCGCAGACCTGAGAGACCTGACTAACATTGGCACATTCACCCGAAATTAAAAATTTTGGTAACTGGGTAATCAACAATGTCAACATGATATTTAAATATTACAATGTTGTTTATATATGTATACTGTGTGTATATGTATGTATGTATATTATGGCTGTTAAGTAAGTACTAAACTGCATGTGCGTTGTGTAATATTGTGGAGTCTTTGCATGTCATCATGTGATGCATCGTTTTGTGCGTTTTTATGCTTTAATACTTTCTCTAGTATGAGCTTGTTTTGTGCTGTATATGCTTGCCTTATGTGCCCCATTGATCCTTTGCATGTGCCTGCTTCTATGTTGCTCATGCGCATACAAGCTCTGTGCGTCTGCTTTTATGTGCTTTTAATGCTGTACTATGGCTTCTAGTCTGGTCTGTTTGTTATTAATGTGTCAATTTCAGCCTTCCCAGGGACAACAGATCGAATTTAGGGATCTGGCTAAATCTGGCACATTTACATCACAGAATAGTGATGTTGATCAATGTGTATTGTACCTGTCAATTAAATAAATAAGTAAATAAATAAAATTAAATAAAAATGGTAAAACATATATGCATTTAAATACCATGAAAAAAAGCTGATTGTCTGAACTTTTGTCTCGTATTCACCTTTGCTCTTAAATTCAAATTCCTTAAATCAGTGGTTCCCTACCCTCTTCCTGGAGATCTACCATTCTGCAGGTTTTCACTCCAACCCTAACAAAGCACACCTCATTCAACAGCTACAGATCTCGTTGAGATGCTAATTTGTAGAATCAGTCTGCCGAATTAAGAGTTGAAATGAAAACCTACAGGACGGTAGGTCTCCAGGAACAGGTCTGGGATCCACTGCATTAAGTGTATGGCAAAAATAACAAATTTCACTCTAATGCGCTCATACTTTTGGAGTGCACTGTATGTTCACATTGTGTTCTGTAAATATAATTCTGACTAATGATGTTGAATTGTCAAGGAAAAAATCAATTAAGTCATTCAGTCATTCATTCACTTGTTCATTCATTAAAAATGGCTTTGATTTGAACCCTGGAGTCCATAAACCAGGCTGTCTGTGTAGTCTCAAGTCTGCTTGCTCAAGACCTGCTTGTGCGCGCTATCTGCGAGCATTACAGATGACACATTAGCGTACTGAAATTTGGCTAAAATAACCGCTTTCGTTTTCACTTCCTTACTCACCGCATTTTTGCAACACGCTAAATTAATGTGCACTTTAAGAGCCCAGGGTAACGAGGAAGGCTATAAAAGAAATCTATCACCCTCATTCTTAGAAAAAGAATTCATGTGGACTTCCTCATGAATTAGGAGAAGGTCTGAGGAGGAATCCCCCCTCCCCGACTCCTACCTCTCTGTCCAGTATATATAACCGAGAGATTCTGTCATCTCACCCAGCACAGCTCCTCTCTCTGATCCAGAGTCCAGCAGCTCCTCTCTCTGATCCAGAGTCCAGCAGCTCCTCTCTCTCTGCTTGCAGTCTGCAGTCAAAATGAACACAGCGATGAAACTGAGCGCTCTGCTGATCCTCGTGCTGCTCGGCTCTCTAGAGCTTGTCTCTTCTGGTGAGTCTCTCAAACCTGCTGGAGTGGGGTATGTGTGTGTGCATTTGTGTGTGTGTGTGTGTGTGTGTGTGCCTGTTTTTGTGTGTGTGTGAGTTGCAGTAATATTCAATCTTAGTAACTTAGTCTCTTTATCTCCAAAGATAAGGCTTCTAGCGCAGGGGCGGACTGCTGCACAAAATATGAAACAAAGAAGATCCCAGTAGCAATGGTGGTCTCCTGGCATAAAACCAGCTGGAACTGTGCCAAAGCAGCCTATGTGTGAATATCCATGCCTCCATTAAACTGCACTTTCACAGCAGTGCTGACGCTAACTTGCGGATCGCTTTGCATTCATGTTTTATGTGTGTTTGTGCCTTGGTGCTAAAGGTGCTCTGTGTTGTTTATTGAAGGTTTGTTACCAAACGCGGAACGCGCATATGTGTGGATCCTACTCATGATTGGGTGAGGAGCCACGCAGCTCAGGTGGACAGCAGGTCAGCCACCACTGTAGTGTCAGGAACCAGCAAGATGAACACTCCAGAGCTTGTCTCTTCTGGTGAGTCTCTCAAACCTGCTGGAGTGGGGTCTGTGTGTGTGTGTGTCTGTGCATTTGTGTGTATGTGTACGTGTGTGTGTGCGAGTTGCAGTAATATTCAATCTTAGTAACTTAGTCTCTTTATCTCCAAAGGTAACAGCAGGTCAGCCACCACTGTAGCACCAGGAACCAGCGAGATGAACACTAAAGCCGAAGGCCAGCTCTTCTGCATCAGTGCACCTTGAACTGATGCACTTGTTGTACGTTGCTCTGGATAAGAGCATCTGCTAAATGCCTGTAATGTAATGTAATGTAACATAACACCCCAGCGGGCTGTCAATCTGTACGAAGACTTCCTGTTGGACACTGCGATGGGACACACAAGAACATAAGAGAGGAATGTGTCTAATTACATCTGATATTCCTGGATTTCATTCATGCAATACTGTCTGTTCCTTTCCTGTTCATAATGCATTGTTCCTTTTCCTACATTCATTTTTCTGTTTTATAAGTTGTACATAAGATTTTTCCAGGAAACTTATTAAATGCTTTTGTAACAAACTTTGTTTCTTGTTTAATGTTTCTTGATTATTCCTGCTTAAATTCACAAAGCAGGGAAAAAATCCTTACAGTACAGCAACTTTACTAAACATTGCAACAAGATCTAAGATGAAGTGTACTTACAGCAAACATTGCCAGTTAAGTATTCAGCTCAAATAGCTGATTTTTTTTAGATTGTGTTCAAACAAGGATGTGACTTATGCCAGCTTTCCTTGGCAATTGCAGTCATTTGTCTTTGATTTTTAATGACAGTGGCCACATGTTCACATTTTCTGCAACCACAAGAGGACATGCATAGTTTTTGTATTTAAAGAAACCAGTGTACAGTTAATATTCTTTTGTTAAGCACTGAGCTGCGAGGTCAAAAGAGCCATTAAACATTGTAATGCAGCCAAAACATTTTGCTTCTTGTTGACAAACAGAAGAAAAGCGGCCATTTAAAGAGATAAAAAGAAAAATCAATTAGTTGAGCCTAGCTGGATAAAAGAATCAATTAAAAAATGTATAGATCTGTAGCTGTAAGGTTTTATTGTAGCCATCTAGAAGCAGCATACAGCATGGTGGAAACAGGAACAGTTAGATGTTGAAAAAAGAATACACTTATCAAAAACCAAAATAAATTGCATGAATGCAATAAAAACAGATGTGTGCGGGCCAAAAAATAATTTCATAGTCAGTACAGGTTCTAGCTACATCAACTTGGGCCTACTCGTTAGTGCACTATGGACTCTCAGCATAGTTCTAAGTGCATAAAATAAGCATAGGCAAAATCAGATTGGCACTAAAAATCATAAGACATTAACAAAGGATTTTCTTTTACTTTTTTGTATGTTTCTTCTTGCAGCAAACAAATACATTTTCAAATTATATTGAATTGAGACATTTACGATATTGGTGACAATGCAGTTTGTTATATGGAAAATGAGATCAGTTTACAACAAATACTTTGTTGACAATGCTGTTTGTTATATGGAAAATAAGATCAGTTTACAACAAATACTTTGTCAGCTGGATATCATATTCCCCCATTTAATAGGCCTACCAGTTGTTTCCAAACCGTGTTCTTATCGTCAAAGAGGTGTCCTAATGAAACACCTTACATCGAAATGTGTGACCTCACATTCAGCACTTATTAAACAAAACTACAAAGGCATCCTGTTTTTTTAAATGTATGTTTTATGTATTTTAATTTAATATTTGATACCTCAAAAAATTCATACATCAGCTGATCAACATACATTTTCCCTTGAGGGTTTCTGTTAAATTATTTGAAAGGGCATGTGCATAGTGAACGCATCCAGAAAAAAATGTTCATATACAATATACATGCAAATACTTTATAGAAATGAAAGAAAGTTGCAAAAACACAACGCAAGTTAAGCTTCATCGTGACATTGCTACGTCTGTCTGGAGTTTGTAGTCCAGCGACAGAATGTCGCTGTGACTGACGACGTGCGCTAGATGTCGCTGGTCGCAATGACATTTATTTCATACTTGGTAAATAGACTGCATTTATATAGCGCTTTTATCCAAAGCGCTTTACAATTGATGCCTCTCATTCACCAGAGCAGTTAGGGGTTAGGTGTCTTGCTCAAGGACACTTCGACATGCCCAGGGTGGGGTTTGAACCGACAACCCTCCGACTGCCAGACAATCGGTCTTACCTCCTGAGCTATGTCGCCCCGACAATTCTGCTGATACTTCGGGCAACTGTCGCTCTGTGGTCGCTTCAATATTCTCCGAGGATGTCGCTCGGACAAATTCTGCTGATCAAGGTGCTTCGCAAAGACTAGTGGTTGATTAGTAGAACCAGGAGCGTTACTGTAGGCCTACTGCTTGGTTGAAACCAGAGACTGTAAAAAATAGGTTGAAACAAAAGCCGACACCCACACTGCCCATTTTCTGGATATGATTGACAGCACCTAAATTAATCTAGAAATATTAGCAGCTTGTTAAAATTATGTGATTGCAATTTACGGTTGGAAAGAAAACCAGCATACACAGGGGGCCCCAGGACCGAGTTTGACTTAGGACTGCCGTCTTCGATAGAAGAAGAGGCCGGTTTAAAAAAGCAGATCAATCACTGGACCAGCGTAATACCAGTGGCTCGTGCAAGCGCGAAGGAATAGGCCTAGTGGTATGAACTTTTTTGCAGCAGTAGCAGCAGCAGTTGCAGCACTGGATTTTTTAATGGCCTCGTAACACCTCCCCCCACTGAACGCGAAGGCATTTCATGGATCTCATTATCGCTTTAACGGCAGCATTTTCTGAGACCAATTACTTAATAACGACACCAGAAGAGGGCGCACACAGCCTATGTTTTTTTCCCAATTCCCTGGTTCTTATTACTTTGCCCTTCTTTCTAGGCTACACAATACCTTAACGACTCAAGATTCCTCCAGACAGATTGTGATATATAATTGACATATCCTGGCGATCACGCTGTGTTGTGATTGATTCCTGAGCATTATGAAAAGCCAGCATGTCGCTGTATGATTATCAAAGAGAATACAATCTATGCATTTGGTATTGGTTGGTATAGTGTCCTTGTAGGCTAATATTTACTTCCCAAAACGTCTATATTGTATGTTATTAATATTATTTCATTTCCCACTGCAGTTTGGTGTGCTTGTTCATTAGTTGCTAATGGAGCTCTGTGTTGCTTGTTGCAGATTTGTAACCGAGCGCGGAAGGCGCCCATGTCTAAATCCCTCCGAGGGCTGGGTGCGCAGTCACATGACTCGTGTGGACAGCAGGTCAAGGAAAGCCACAACCGTGTCAATCAAAACCACATCCTGAGGCCCTCCCAACTGAACTCACAGGCTGACACTCACCACACTGACTTCCTGTTGGACTCTGAATTTGAACTGAAAAACAGAAGAGGAGTGTCAATAAATTATCTGTTCTTTCCCTATTTGTTATTTATTGATTACACTGTAAATTAAATATTCTGTTAAATAAAGCCTTTTTGTCACAGTTTTGTCTTGCTGTTAATTGAATCTTATTTAACTTTTTTTGATGTTTCTTCTTGCAGCAAACAAACAAACTTAAAATTATATTGAATTGAGATATTTACGATATTGATGACAATGCAGTTTGTTATGTGGACAATAAGATCTGTACAACAAATACTTCGTTGGGCACATAGTCAGTTGCACATCATATCCCCCATTTAATACCAATTGTTTTAAAACTGTGCTCTTATCGTCACAGAATGACACATGGTAAATGGACTGCATTTATATGGCGCTTTTATCCAAAAAAAAAATTTTTTAATTGTTTTTGAATGCCATGATTCTCCCTCATATCATTTACTGTCAAACTAGTTGGACACAGACATGTAAGACAACTCTCAAACCCAGTATACAAACAGTATACAAACAAGCTCTAAAGGTCCTGGACAAAAGGTCAAACCGACATCCTCACTGTGACATCTTAGCCAAGTATGACCTCCTAAATTGGGAAAATCTGGTCAAATTTGCAGACGCACGTTTAGTTTTTTATATCCTTAATCGTCTCGCTCTTCCTGTGCTGACAGAGTTTGTGAAAAAAACTAAAAGTAGGTCTACGAGGGCATCCACAAGAGGGAATTGCATAATGCCATTAAGGAAAAGTGCTTTTAGCCAATCAGCTTTTTCTTTTAAAGCATCAGCTATTGTAACACCCTGCCTGCGGACCTGAGAGACCTGACAAACATTGGCACATTCACTCAAAATTTAAAAATTTGGTTATTGGGTAATCAACAATGTTAACATGATATTTAAATATTCTGTCAGTAATTAAATTTTTGTTTGCTTGCTCTGTTTTCTCAAGACCTGCTTGTGTATGCTATCTGCAAGCATTACAGATGACTCATTAGCGTACTGCGTATTTTTGCAACACACTAAATTAATGTGCACTTTAAGAGCCCAGGGTAACGAGGAAGGCTATAAAAGAAATCTATCACCCACATTCTTAAAAAAGAATTCATGTGGACTTCCGGGAATCGCCCCTCCCCGACTGCTACCTCTCTGTCCAGTATATATAACTGAGAGATTCTGTCATCTCACCCAGCACAGCTCCTCTCTCTGATCCAGAGTCCAGCAGCTCCTCTCTCTGATCCAGAGTCCAGCAGCTCCTCTCTCTCTGCTTGCAGTCTCCAGTCAAAATGAACACAGCGATGAAACTGAGCGCTCTGCTGATCCTCGTGCTGCTCGGCTCTCTAGAGCGTGTCTCTTCTGGTGAGTCTCTCAAACCTGCTGGAGTGGGGTATGTGTGTGTGTGCATTTGTGTGTGTGTGTGTGTGTGTGTGTGCCTGTTTTTGTGTGTGTGTGAGTTGCAGTAATATTCAATCTTAGTAACTTAGTCTCTTTATCTCCAAAGATAAGGCCTCTGACGCAGGGGCGGACTGCTGCCCAAGCTATGATAAAACGAAGAAGATCCCAGTAGCAATGGTGGTCTCCTGGCATAAAACCAGAAGCAGCTGTGCCAAAGCAGCCTATGTGTGAGTATCCATGCCTCCATTAAACTGCACTTTCACAGCAGTGCTGACGCTAACTTGCGGACCGCATTGCATTCATGTTTTATGTGTGTTTGTGCCTTGGTGCTAAAGGTGCTCTGTGTTGTTTATTGAAGGTTTGTTACCAAAGGCGGAACGCGCATATGTGTAGATCCTACTCATGATTGGGTGAGGAGCCACGCAGCTCAGGTGGACAGCAGGTCAGCCACCACTGTAGTGTCAGGAACCAGCAAGATGAACACTCCAGAGCTTGTCTCTTCTGGTGAGTCTCTCAAACCTGCTGGAGTGGGGTCTGTGTGTGTGTGTGTCTGTGCATTTGTGTGTATGTGTACGTGTGTGTGTGCGAGTTGCAGTAATATTCAATCTTAGTAACTTAGTCTCTTTATCTCCAAAGGTAAGGGCTCTAGCGCAGGGGCGGACTGCTGCACAAACTATGAAACAAAGAATATCCCACTAGCAATGGTGGTCTCCTGGCATAAAACCAGCAGCAGCTGTGGCAAAGCAGCCTATGTGTGAGTATCCATGCCTCCTTTAAACTGCACTTTCACAGCAGTGCTGACGCTAACTTGCGGACCGCATTGCATTCATGTTTTATGTGTGTTTGTGCCTTGGTGCTAAAGGTGCTCTGTGTTGTTTATTGCAGGTTTGTTACCAAACGCGGAAAGCACATATGTATGGATCCTACTGATGCTTGGGTGAGGAGCCACGCAGCTCAGGTGGACAGCAGGTCAGCCACCACTGTAGCACCAGGAACCAGCGAGATGAACACTAAAGCCGAAGGCCAGTTCTTCTGCATCAGTGCACCTTGAACTGATGCACTTGTTGTACGTTGCTCTGGATAAGAGCATCTGCTAAATGCCTGTAATGTAATGTAATGTAACGTAACACCCCAGCGGGCTGTCAATCTGTACGAAGACTTCCTGTTGGACACTGCGATGGGACACACAAGAACATAAGAGAGGAATGTGTCTAATTACATCTGATATTCCTGGATTTCATTCATGCAATACTGTCTGTTCCTTTCCTGTTCATAATGCATTGTTCCTTTTCCTACATTCATTTTTCTGTTTTATAAGTTGTACATAAGATTTTTCCAGGAAACTTATTAAATGCTTTTGTAACAAACTTTGTTTCTTGTTTAATGTTTCTTGATTATTCCTGCTTAAATTCACAAAGCAGGGAAAAAATCCTTACAGTACAGCAACTTTACTAAACATTGCAACGTGTGCATGTTTGTTGCACGTCACAAACTAAGATCTAAGTTGAAGTGTACTTACAGCAAACATTGCTAGTTAAGTGTTCAGCTCAAATAGCTGATTTTTTTTAGATTGTGTTCAAACAAGGATGTGACTTATGCCAGCTTTCCTTGGCAATTGCAATCATTTGTCTTTGATTTTTAATGACAGTGGCCACATGTTCACATTTTCTGCAACCACAAGAGGACATGCATAGTTTAAGTATTTAAAGAAACCAGTGTACAGTTAATATTCTTTTGTTAAGCACTGAGCTGCGAGGTCAAAAGAGCCATTAAACATTGTAATGCAGCCAAAACATTTTGCTTCTTGTTGACAAACAGAAGAAAAGCGGCCATTTAAAGAGATAAAAAGAAAAATCAATTAGTTGAGCCTAGCTGGATAAAAGAATCAATTAAAAAATGTATAGATCTGTAGCTGTAAGGTTTTATTGTAGCCATCTAGAAGCAGCATACAGCATGGTGGAAACAGGAACAGTTAGATGTTGAAAAAAGAATACACTTATCAAAAACCAAAATAAATTGCATGAATGCAATAAAAACAGATGTGTGCGGGCCAAAAAATAATTTCATAGTCAGTACAGGTTCTAGCTACATCAACTTGGGCCTACTCGTTAGTGCACTATGGACTCTCAGCATAGTTCTAAGTGCATAAAATAAGCATAGGCAAAATCAGATTGGCACTAAAAATCATAAGACATTAACAAAGGATTTTCTTTTACTTTTTTGTATGTTTCTTCTTGCAGCAAACAAATACATTTTCAAATTATATTGAATTGAGACATTTACGATATTGGTGACAATGCAGTTTGTTATATGGAAAATGAGATCAGTTTACAACAAATACTTTGTTGACAATGCTGTTTGTTATATGGAAAATAAGATCAGTTTACAACAAATACTTTGTCAGCTGGATATCATATTCCCCCATTTAATAGGCCTACCAGTTGTTTCCAAACCGTGTTCTTATTGTCACAGAGGTGTCCTAATGAAACACCTTACATTGAAATGTGTGACCTCACATTCAGCACTTATTAAACAAAACTACAAAGGCATCCTGTTTTTTTAATGTATGTTTTATGTATTTTAATTTAATATTTGATACCTCAAAAAATTCATACATCAGCTGATCAACATACATTTTGCCTTGAGGGTTTCTGTGAAATTGTTTGAAAGGGCATATGCATAGTGAACGCATCCAGAAAAAAATGTTGAATGCGTGCAAATACTTTATAGAAATGAAAGAAAGTTGCAAAAACACAAAACGCAAGTTAAGCTTCATCGTGACATTGCTACGTGTCTGGAGTTTATAGTCCAGCGACAGAGTGTCGCTGTGACTGACGGCGTGCGCTAGATGTCGCTGGTCGCAATGACATTTATTTCATACTTCGGGCAACTGCCGCTCTGTGGTCGCTTCAATATTCTCCGAGGATGTCGCTCGGACAAATTCTGCTGATCAAGGTGCTTCGCAAAGATTCTAGCGGTTGATTAGTAGAACCAGGAGCGTTACTGTACTGCTTGGTTGAAACCAGAGACTGTAAAAAATAGGTTGAAACAAAAGCCGACACCCACACTGCCCATTTTCTGGATATGATTGATTGTTAAAATTATGTGATTGCAATTTGCGGTTGGAAAGAAAACCAGCATACACAGGGGGCCCCAGGACCGAGTTTGACTTAGGACTGCCGTCTTCGATAGAAGAAGAGGCCGGTTTAAAAAAGCAGTAGATCAATCACTGGACCAGCGTAATACCAGTGGCTTGTGCAAGCGCGAAGGAATAGGCCTAGTGGTGTGAACTTTTTTGCAGCAGCAGCAGCAGCAGTTGCAGCACTGGATTTTTTAATGGCCTCGTAACACCTTCCCCACTGAACGCAAAGGCATTTCATGGATCTCATTATCGCTTTAACGGCAGCATTTTCTGAGACCAATTACTTAATAACAACACCAGAAGAGGGCGCACACAGCCTATGTTTTTTTCCAATTCCCTGGTTCTTACTATTTTGCACTTCTTTCTAGGCTACACAATACCTTAACGACTCAAGATTCCTCCAGACAGATTGTGATATATAATTGACATATCCTGGCGATCACGCTATGTTGTGATTGATTCCCGAGCGTTATGAAACGCCAGCATGTCGCTGTACGATTATCAAAGAGAATACAATCTATGCATTTGGTATTGGTTGGTATAGTGTTCTTGTAGGCTAATATTACTTCCCAAAACGTCGCTCTCGACCAGATAACGGTACTTACCCCATTTACGCAGTCTATCTATTGCGTTTTAATGGCCAGAACACCTAATATGACAACACCTCCCCTTTAGGTTTGGCGTTTAAAATTTAAATTATTGTTTTTATTAAATATGCCTACTAAAGGCACGAATTCGATTGCCATATCGGGTAACAGGAACATCTGCATGGCAGTGAGAATGACAGCGCTCTATACTATTAAAGAAGCTGGGTTCTCAGCGACTCAGCTTCGTGTCTCCACATTTTCGTACTATTACATCTTTGATACTAGCTCAAGGACAGACTGCGAATTGACCAGAGACTGTAAAAAATGCAACTGACACATAGCATGCCGTGATAATCACGTGATATTGCAGTGAAACTTCAAGTACCACAATGCTGTTGTCGATATGTTCCCCCCCCCCCCCCCTTTTTTTTCTCTCGATAATCCAGTCTGACATCACAGCCGCCAGGCTGTCCTTAGCCAATCGCTGTGTGGGTCTGAGGGCGGGGACGATCGCCTTTTAAGATTGCTGCTCTAAAACATTTTATCCCTGAAGCTGCGGTTCCTTAGTGATTGTGTTATATGCGGATCTATTATAGCAATCCATTCATTTTAGCCTTCTCATTGATGTTTCAGGGGTTTTAGTACAACGTTTACAAAACCAGTGCGTCGCGAAGATAAAGCAGGGCTCTAAAGAAACAGCCACTTTTACCATTATTTCCGTCGTTTTTTTCTTTCATTTTTTATGCCTGATCTATTCGGTTTTTGGGTGGGTGTCGTTACACTAAAATGATCGAGAGACCAGATTCTGCAGTTTCCACCATAGCAGTAAGTATCTGTTAATTTTTTTTACGATCGTGTATCCATGTTTGGCTTCTTGTGAACTGATTTCTATGCTGCCGTTTGGTTTAATATCGCATTCCTTCGCAAAGTATTTAGTGGAGAATTCGTTTTGTAGTAGGCTACCGTACCGTGTTCGGTTTCCTGGAGAGTACTACGAGGATCCGTTCTTATGCAGGGTTGAGCCTCTGCTCTGGCCCTTGGCCGCCCGTATTATATTCCAGGAAATTTCATACCCCGATTTGAGCCCTCCTCTCCCCCAACCCTCAGCGGGGAGACCCCACGGACAGGAGTCCAAACGAAGGGCCTTGGATAACGGGGTGCAGATCTCTCGCCTAGTATACTACGCTGGCTGCGAAAGCACCAAAAGTTAACTGTGCCTGCCCTGAAATTTCGATCTTTCTAAATAACCTGTGCTATTAAGCATTGCCTTGGACAATTCATTAATACTTCAACGTTTTATGTAGGTATTGTAAATGTTTAGAGCATTATTTATTATTATCATTACCCTATTATTATCATTACCCTAATCATTTTAAATTACTCAGTATGCCAAACGTATAAAAATGTTCTATGAAACTATATTTCTTGTGAATTGCAATTTTTTTGGGCGGACCATGCAGTGACTACAGTGAAGGAGCGTGGACACCGCTGGAGATTAGTGGACGTGCATGTTAATTTGTGCTTAGAAAGATGCAGGCGAAATAGGAGCGCGCGTGTCAGTGTAGCAATGAAAATAGTGAAGATGAAAAATGGAGAATGTGTAAGGGAATGCCATTGTTGTTTATTCATGTATATTCCCTTTCTTATATTTATAGTCAGAATTATTTATTTTAATATAAATCGTGTGATCAAAGATGACAGTAACATGATGTAACGTTATATCAGGCCTTGGTTCATGGCTGTTCGTGACCCATGATTGTTGTAGTTAATGTGTGGATCATAATTTGAAAAAATGGCAACATTATCAGTTAGAGTGCGGGTACACATTGACATCTCACATGAGCTAGCTTCCCTCAGTTAAAGAAGATGTCTCTCATTCCTTATCTCCAGCTGGGCAGGTCAGCTGTCATATCTGTCTGATCAAAGAGAGAGGTATCAGTTAAAGCATTACTGTGGCCTCCTTCCAGCTCCTGGGGGGCCTGATTTCAGCTCTGGTCCGGAGCAGCGGTTGCCCTGTCGCGGTCCCTCGGCCTAATTTGCCACTTTTCCAAAGTTACAACATGTTTCAGTTGATGATGGAAATGAGAAATGGCTGATCTTGCCTCTTCCATGCTCAGTGACACCCTTCCACTCCCTTCCTCCCCCCCCCCACCTCTGCATCCGTACATTCATGCACACACATTGACGCGCACGCTCGTTCATGCCTACGCCCACGCACGCACGCACACACGTGGCGGTGACGGACGGCTCCGCTGGAGCGCGATCGATGGAGTCGGATGCCGTCTGCAGTATGTGAAACCGCGTCAGATGAGCTGCACGCCGAACACAGAAACGGCGTCAGGAGAACGTTACGCAACCCGCACTGAGAGCGGCGTCATGGAAACTGCCTCCGGAGGACCGCGCAAAATCACACGACCCCAGTGAGGTCACATGACCTTTACTGTGTGCTCCGTGTCTACCACTGCCAAGTGCAGTTATAGATATTTTTTGCCTTCATGTTTGTGGAGGTGTGTGCAAGTGCTTTCTGGTGCGAGTGTGCTCCCGTGCTGTAGTGGGTGTGTGACCCACGATTTCAGTCTAACACTGGGAGTCCCAGAACTGGACTGGGGAGACCTGGAGTGGGGGTTGGGGGGTGGGGGGGGAGTGGTTGGTTGCTGTGGTGGGTGGTGGTTAGATTTTGATTCAGTCACTATCAGGGTTGGTGGGGTGGAGGGGGTGCTGTTGAAGCCTGTTTTTGTCCAGCACCCCCACCCACAGCCGGAGGGGCCCTGCGGGTGCGTGTGATTGGGTCTCGATGGATACGTGGCATTTGCTTCAGCCATGAGTTTTCCATTGGGCTCCGCATGAGAGAACGGGCCGGTGTTGGGGGTGGGCGGGGAGGGGATCGATTGTGTTTGACTGCTGTAGCGTGTGCACCACTGTGTGGAGAGAGATGGAGAGAGAGCAAGAGAGAGAAAGAGAGAGAGAGAGTGATGGAGAGAGGCAGACTGGGAGAGGAGGACGACGACTCGCAGCTCGGGAAGGCATTGGCCGTCACCTCGTCGGAGCTGCGGCGTCTCCATGACGATGTCAGCCCGATGATGGAGATTATACGAGATGTGCGGAGCCTTCTTTCATGCCCTCCTCCCGCACGCCCCTTTCCCTTACCCTCCGTGCGGTTCTTTAGCCCCTGAGCCCCTCCCGTTGTTTTATCTGCTTGGTTTGCGGTAGCTCTCAAAAAGAAATCAACTGGGAGGCTCTGAACCTTCTATCTGGTTCCAGGCGCATTTTCTTTATGCGTGTGTGACTGTAGTATGCGTAAGAGGTGTTTCTGTTTAAGGGGTGCCTTTGAATTAAGTGTCGTTGGATTGTGTGTGTGTGTGTGTGTGTGTGTGTGTTGTAAGTGTGTGTTAGAGTCTGAGGAGTACTGTTTAGGGCTGTACGACTAGTGAGGAGCTTGGCTCAGGGCATGTGATTGAAGGTCTGAAAGAGGAAAGTTATTGTGTACAGATGTATTGCGCCTTTTGGTTTCTTAAAAAGCTGTCGGTTTGCACTTTGTTACAGGAAATATACCTCAAAGCGGTTTGGTCAAAGTATTGATTTTCTTACTTTAAAACGGTCCTGCTAGTGGCCTGCCACACCAACCCTACCCTTTGATGAGAACCTCTCCCCCTCCCATCTCCCCTCAGGCTGCAGAGCTGGCCCTTGTGTTTGTGGAAGCACCTTGATTTTTTTTCCGTCAGTACCAGACTTAATGGCATTTTATCGGCCAATGACAGAGTAACAGCAGGTTTCCTCGACAAACGGCATTCTAACAATGTGTTTTCGTGGCGATGGACGGAGTAATGATGCGTTGCTCTCTCTCTCTCTCTCTCTCTCGCAGCAGAGGAACCTGGAGGGCTATGTCGGTTTCGCCAACTTGCCCAACCAGGTGTACAGGAAGTCTGTGAAGAGGGGGTTCGAGTTCACGCTGATGGTGGTTGGTGAGTCACTTCCCTCTCTTCAAAGTGTGTGGGTGTGCATGAGCGTGCTCTCTCGTGTGTGAATTTGTATGTACTGTATATATGGTGTGTATGCCCCCCCCGCCCCAATGGGTTGGGAGAGACCATCTGCTTCTCATGCAGTCCTGCCAAGGACTGTGGGAAGCGCGGGGCTGATGCATGATGGGAAATGTGGGCTGCATTCCTTGGTATGAGCAGTGCGTTCTGCGTACGAGAGTTGTGATCTGCTGGTTGTGCCGGCTTGCTTGTCTGCAGTAACCCATGGTAACCTGTCCGCATTGGTAGTGGAGAACGGAGAGCGAGCAGGAGGATTGGGCAGGGTGCGTTCGTGTGTGAGCACGGACGCGTTTGCGCTCGGGCACTGAAAGCGAAAGAGGCGGTTGACTGAGAGATGATTTGGAGTGGAGTTTGTGGGCAAAATGGAAAGCAGCTGCAACTGCAACCCCGTGGGGCTCCGTTTGGCTCTGAATCTGACAGTACTGAGAAGAGCTGTTCTGTGTGTGTGTGTGTGTGTGTGTGTGTGTGTGTGTGTGTGTGTGTCAGTCACTCGCTGAAACAGACACCACAGGATTTTGGCTTCCTTCTATTCCCTGAGCTTGGGGAGGAAAGAATCGGTTTCCTGCCTTTTTACAAGCCTTCCTTCTCTTTCAATCTCTTTCTTTCTCACTTTCTCATAATTTTCCTCACCCCCTCATCTCTAGATCAACAAACACTTATAGCAATCTAGTGATGACTTGAGAAAATTGGAACGTGAGAGTTTAAAAAGAAGAACGAGCCACTCAGCCCAGTTAGACTGAATGTAAATTTGTCCTCTTGTTTTGTTGACAGAGCTGAACTTTATTAGCTTTTGTTATAGTATTAAAATCAATAAAAATCATTCAAAACCTCAGTGCCTCAGTCTCCTTTTCCTAAGATGATAAACATCAACCTTTGGAAGTCTGTCCTTATAGCAAGTTTGATATGTTGTAGGCTGGTACGTTGGCTGCAATGTGAGCATAGAAATGGCGTCGAGTCAGTGTTTCCCGCGCATAGGCTTCACTTGGGCAGACCGCCCAAGTAAATTAACAGTCGCGCAAGTATATTTGGAGACTAGTGCTGAGCAAATAACCAACATTGTGGTGTTTTCTGCAGGCTCGGTGTGCTCATTTAAGTTGTAGTTTTTAAAAGGTAGCTACTCAACACAGTTAGCGCCGAAATAAGCATCGCAATAACTACAATGACCAAAATCCATTGCGCCTACTGACACATGAGTGACGTGAGCAGTGAGCAGACAGGAGCCGTTGGTCAGAGGATCTAAGAGGCCTGGAGGTGGAATAGGGGCAAAGGACGTCAGAAATATAATGTGGCGCCAAATCATGTAGTGCTTTAAAAACAAATAATAAAACCTTAAACTCGATTCTGTATTTCACAGGCAGCCAGAAGCCAGAATAGGGGAGATGTGGTCCCTCTTCTTGGTGCCAGTCAGGAGCCTAGCAGCTGCATTTTGCACTAACTGCAGCCGAGATAGGGATGACTGATTGACTCCCATGTAAAGGGAATTACAATAATCGATACGGGAGGAAATGAAAGTGTGTAGGACAATCTCCAGATTCTTAAATGAGAGGAATGATTTTAGCTTTGCAATGGCTCTAAGCTGGAAGAAGCTACCACGCACAACAGAGTTGATTTGTTTGTCAAACTTTAGGGCCGAATCAAAGATGACACCAAGATTTTTTAGCATGTGCATGTACATTTGAGGACAAGGGTCCTAGGTTGGTGCCTAAACCTCTGGTGGAGTCAGGTGGACATGAACAACGTTGGTGCTTGACCAAAGAGGTAGTCTATATGTACTGAACCCAACACCCCATTAAAACACTTCTGAAAAAAACTGGTAGCCTAGTTTTAACTCTGCCTGAAATTGGTCTGAAAATCTTTTTCAAAGTTACTAGTTAACTTGCTAACGTGTCTCGTGAGGAAAACTGAAAACAGTCGGCTGTTAATGTTCAATGGTGATGCCTGGCTGGCTGGCTGGCTGGCTGCCAGAGAGAAAATCTCTTTACTTCCAGAGTCAGTAGTGTATGATAAGGGAGATCAATTATAAAGTAAAAATAATAATAACAATCATTTTTTAAAAATTCATATACACACCTGAAATTCGTGTACAGTTTTTTAGACATATATATATATTTTAATATGCATATTTTTATATTTTGAAGTGATAATGCAAGTGATTTGCTGTAATGTGCAGTCACAACACTGGAGTCTTTGAAATAAAAAAAAAAATGTTTTGTATCTCTTTTTAAAAAGTTTGTATTTAACATTTCTATAAAAAAATATATTAGGAAAAAATTTCATTTGTCTTAATGCCATGCTACATTCGTATTTCAAAAAAAAAAAAAAAAAATCGAAAACCTTGATTATTTTCCAAAATCAAACCAAACTCAAAAACACTAATTGCTCAGTGCTACTGGATACCCATTTTTCACAATTTTAAAAAAAAATTATTATTATTATTATTATTATTTTAAATTCCGTCCCAGAAAACGGTAAAATTTCCAATCAGTTTACTAACGGGCAATTTGCCATCACTCTAACGTTCTCATCCCTGTTCATTCTGCTTGCGCAATGAGTGGATGTACGGAATCCCGCATGTTCGGCAGAGTTCCCACTTCAACATAGTTTATGTGACTTTGGGCTAGTTTTTTAATGTGCTTTAGCTATGAATTTAATTAATTTAGCAGTTTGTTTATCTTGGCGGTTGGAGTTGTAAAGTGTTACAATGTAAAATTAAGGAAACCTGCGTCAAATGATGGACCATTTGTTATTTGTCATATCTGTTTAATATATGTAAAGTATTTAATGTTAGATTTATATGTTTATTTGCAGTAATGCAAATACTAATATTGGCATTTTAAGAAATAATTAAAGATTGGGTTTAATGAATAATCAATACATATCTTAAGTTACTGGTTTTAGTTGATTCCAGGCTTGGTGTGTTCAGGTTTTGGCTGATAAATTGGATTTGTCTAAGGCTTGGGGTGATGGGTCATTTCAGGTCACAGCTGGATTTCAGTTCACAGGACAGATGTTTCTACTAAACGTTTAAACAGACAAGAAAGAAAAAAAAGAAAGAAAACTTTAATTCACATTACTGTATTCGTCCACGAGAAGTCATGAGGGAAAACCCAGTTTTAAAAAATGATGTAATATTCACAGTGCTGAGCAGAGATTTTCATTCATCTTAAAAGCTGGGGTTTTTGGTCTGTGTTAAGAGTTCAAATATTTGCCGAAACTTAAGGAATTTAACATCCCAAGACAAGACTACATGAGAGGTCAGAGGTCACAGGCTGTTTACAGAATGTCTGGCCACTGAAGAAGGCTGGTTGAGTCTTTAGTTCACAGCATCTGTCAATAATCGGGGTGCAAACAACATTGTTTTGGTGAACTTCTGTGCCATGACCGGTGCTTGAGAGCCTTTTGAATGTACACGCACCAACAGGACA
The DNA here is from genome assembly GCF_018555375.3 of Anguilla rostrata. Lineage (NCBI taxonomy): Eukaryota > Metazoa > Chordata > Actinopteri > Anguilliformes > Anguillidae > Anguilla > Anguilla rostrata. Next base: position 35,168,815 of record NC_057937.1, read on the forward strand.
CCCATCCTTCATTGTTGAAAGCTTGTCACTTGCAGAGAACTTGCTTGCACTCAAACTAAGAAAAGTCTATGCGCTAAGATAACATTCAAGCAAATCTGCGCCATTCGGTTTTTAGCCTTTTAGGAAAACATGAAAAACTTGAAAAGCGCATGGACATACCTGTCTGAGGTAGCTTTATTGGGAGAGTGTAGGGGGCATGTTGGCTGACCCAGCTGCTGCCCTGGGGCCATTATGTTAATTTAAGGGCTATTAGAGTGTTGACAGATCAAGTTTGCGGAACGCCAAGGATGGTGGAGGGGGAAGTGTCCGGAATTCTCGGCATCTGTCCTGGGGGACAAGTGTCTGTCTGTCTGTCTGTCTGTCTGACTGAGTCAAGCTGAACGAGCGGAAAGGAATTGTGTGTGTGTCTGCGAGTCTGTGTGAGAGAGAATGTGTTTTTGTTTATATGTGAGTGCAGGTGTTTGAGAGAGAAGGTATGGGTGAGTTTGTGTGCAGGCATGCTTCAGACTGTTTATGTGTGTGAGTGCAGGTGGTTTAGAGGGATGGTAAGAATGTCTGTCTGTCTGTTTGTGTTTATGAGAGAGATGGAGAGTTAGGGAGAGGGAATGTCTGCATTTTTGTGTTGCTGTGCTGTACCCTTCACCCGCGTAGCTGTCGTTTTGGTGTCTACTGAGGGTGGTCAGAGTGACTGGCCACGGAAAGTGCCGGGGTCAGGCTTCTGAGCCTCTGTAATGTTGGAGATTGGATCATAAGGCTTGTGTTCTGAGTCTGAGGATGTTTTGGCACCGTTACCCAACCAACATTTTGTGTTTTCACTTCCCAGGTGAGTCCGGTTTGGGCAAATCCACCCTCATCAACTCCCTCTTCCTGACTGACCTGTACTCCAAGGACTACCCCGGCCCCTCCCAGCGCATCAAGAAGACTGTGCAGGTGAGCCAAGAAGCCCTCACTCCAGTCCTGGCCCCTGTACAAACACAACCAAATGCACACACAGCTGTGAGTCAGTCACACGCAGGGTTTGAGGCAAAACGTTTGCGTAGCACAGATTGAGCAGTTATATTTTGTTATTGCTAATTCGTTTAGTTAACAATTTAGCGGACTGTTGTCCTGAGCGACTCGCAAACTAAAACCAAAAGACGTGCGTGGCTCAGACGAAACCGAACGGACGTAGCGATGAGCATTTGGCGCTAATTGGCTGCACTGAACGTACGCGTCCAGCTCAGACTACACCAAGTCAACACGCTCCAGATTATGCAAAATAGAAATTCTAGACTGTTCCGAGCGCACGCGGAGCCGCAGAACCGCGCGCAGGGCTACGTCCTTATAAGGCCATGATAAACAAAGGCGGGAGGGATTTCGGGGCAGTATCTGGGAGATCAGAGAAGGGGTGTGGGGGGGGGAAAGGGGGGTGGGGGGCTGCCTCAAATTCCTCCAGGGGCCGAGAGGGGTCAGTGGCAGGGCCAAGAATGTTCTCACGAAACTCAACACCCCGACACGACTTTCCCACCAAAAACCCCCAAAACTCGGCAAGCTGGAATCTGGCTCGAACATAACAGCTCGATGGTGCTGAATCGCACGCCCACGCGCACGCCCACGCCTCGGTCCTCACATTGAGCGAAGTCGTTTTCACGCTTCATTGTTTACACACGCCGATTGTACGACCCTTGCACACCTACACACTCTCAGCTGTAGCTGAGGCTGCCGGTGGGTTTTTGCGGGAGATGCCACTGGGACACTAGGGAAGGGGGTGTGGGGGGGGTATGGTAGGGCCTTCCAGGCCGCAGGGTAAATTGGGCGGTAAGGCCAGGGGGGGGGGGGGGCTTGCCTCGTGTGGCTGTCTGCTGCGGCCGGCCTGGGGGACGGGCGGATCTGCCGGCAGAGTATTTATACACCGGTCCGAAAAATGCTTATGTACGAAACTTCTGCTCCTCCTGACTGTGGTGGGGGTTTTTCCCCCCCCAAAGCAGCCAGAGATGGTTTATAAACATGGAGCGTTCTTGCATTTTATGACCAGATGTAAAGTGTCAGTAAGATATGTTGTTATGTGTGTGCGCGCACACATAGTTTCACTGCGGGGACAGTCTTGCCCAGTGCTCTGTTTGTGTGAAGCTCAGTGCTCTACTGCGTTCATTTTTTAACATCCTTCCCCCCTGTGTTAAAGGTGGAACAGTCCAAAGTGCTGGTGAAGGAGGGCGGGGTCCAGCTCACTCTCACCATCGTGGACACGCCAGGGTTTGGGGATGCAGTGGACAACAGCAATTGGTGAGCGAGTGAATTTATGCACAAGCGGGTGTAATTGAGTGCAGGATGCCTAACAATTTTTCATGGTTTGCATTCCTTTAAGTTGCTAAAAATGAACAGCTTTTGGAGCATTGTATTTATGTGCTTTGAATGTAAAATAGGGCAGCATGTAATGTGTCTCCCTCCATTTCCTCCCCCTCTCTCCTTTTATGTCTCCTGCTCCCCTTTTTCTCCCCCCCCCCTTTTCCGGTTCTCCCCCTCCCTTCCCTCTACAGCTGGCAGCCTGTCATTAACTATATTGACAGTAAGTGTGAGGACTTCCTGAATGCAGAGTCCAGGGTGAACCGCAGATTGATGCCAGACAACAGGGTGCACTGTTGCCTGTACTTCATCGCCCCCTCTGGTCATGGGTGAGTATTGCACCGGAGCTAGATACGGGCCAAGATGTGGCCAAGACACTGAAGACCAGTCATGTCTTTAAACTCACACACTCAAACGTATACTAACAGATAAACAAATACACACACAAAAGCATATAATTGGATTTACACACAAGCTCTGTGTCTATTACACACACATGCTAGTGCACTGTAAGTATGCCTGGCATTATTCAGTATGTATTGGCAAACGTTAAGAAATATTGCTCTGAAGTAATTCCATTAGCCAGACAAAACAACAGACACCCCTAAAAATAAAAGTGGAGTGATCACCTGGACAGTTTAATATTTTGATAAATTGCAAAAACTCAATGTATTCTGTTTTAGAATTTTCTAGCTCTCGGTCTGCTGGTGTGGGAGCTTGGCTTGGTGTGGGAGTGCTGACAAAATTTAGAGTGAGGAGGGAGCTGGGAAAGTATTTTTCTCATTTTACAAATCCAGATCCTCTTTCTTTTTTTTTCTTTTTTTACAGCTATGGTGGTTTAAGTTTCTGGCTTAACACTGACAAATTTCAAATATTCTAAGCATTAAAATGGCTGCTTTGGTGACAATCTACCAATAGGACTAGTATTGCTTTGTATGAAGGCTCTGTTTGGTTTGGCTATAGTCTTTATTTTTATTTTATTTTTAACACATCAACATTTTAATATTGACATTTGTTAATCGAATGTGATGTATTTTTATTAGTTCTGTTTTTTTGAACACAGCTGACTGCATTGCATGCAGAAGTCTTGCCTTTTTAAATATATCCCCCCTCCCTTTCTTTTGTGGCATCTAGGGCCTGAATTCAGAAAGCTTCAGAGTAGGTGTGCTGATCCAAGATTAGCTTTGCCTTCAAGCTCATAATGCAGTTTGGGAGGATATGCAGTGGAAAACTGTTCCAGGATCAGTACTGTTCCACTTTCAGACGCTGAGTGAATACGGGCCCGCGGTTTGTTCTGTGAGCCTTTTTTGCCTAATTTTTTTTTTGCCTTTTTTGTCCATTGGTGGTACCTGGTTTCATGCCTTCACGCAAATATACTTTCATACTTTTTCATGAATCAAATATGAATACATAAATGAGAGCAAATTAAGGCACTATGTTCCTGAGCTGAAGTGTTCATTTTTGGATGTTATGTAAATCATGGGTTGGCTGTGGTTTGGTGATGGCAGCGTGTGTGTGTGTGTGTGTGAGAGAGCGTGTGGTGTGTGTGTGAGAGAGCGAGAGGGTGTGTGGTGAGTGTGTGTGTGAGAGAGAGAGAGAGAGGGTGTGTGTGTGTGTGTTAACGAGAGCAAGAGGGTGTGTGTTGTGTGGTGTGTGTATTTGTGTGTGTGAGAAAGAGCGTGTGGTGTATGTGTGTGGTGAGTGAGAGAGAGATTGTGTGTGTGTGTGTGAGTGAAAGAGAGCAAGAGGGTGTGTGTTGTGTGGTGTGAGAGAGCGAGAGGGTGTGTGGTGAGTGTGTGTGAGAGAGAGAGACTGTGTGTGTGTATGTGTGAAAGAGAGCAAGAGGGTGTGTGTGGTGTGGTGTGTGTGTGCGCGTGGGGGGGTGCAGCCATGATGAAGGCTGCCAGCGGCCCACATTGTTATATAACGCACTAGTGAGCGCGCTCCCTACTGTGCCATGCGGAGACTGTGATGAGTCCGTCCATCTCCTGCTAGCTTCCACTATGGACCCAGCCAATCACTGCCCGGTCTCTGCAGTGCGCCATTACCCACAGTCCTTTGAGGACTGAGTGCTGGTTACTTGCAGCTGAACAGCTTGGCAGACTGCGTGGTTGTTTTGTGTCAAAGAAACCCAGAGCTCACCGCAGCCCAATTCAGATTTAAACGAGAAGTTATTTTAAGCAACCGCATAAAATATCTAAGTTTTCTTCTGTGTTGTTCCTTTAGAATGTCTTGGCTGTTTTCAGGCAGACTCCAAAAATCCAAAGCCGTTCTTGTGCAGCGTTTTTGTGCATATATTGCTGGAAGAGCGTTTGCTTCTTCGCTTTTGACACATCTGAAGAAAATATGAATGTGTTCAACTGCGGAACACCCCTCCCGTACCTCTAGTCCCTACCTCAGATGAATGGCAGAAAGAGCATTTGCTTCTTCGCTTTTGACACATTTACACTTCTTGTACGTCGCTTTGGATAAAAGCGTCTGCCAATGTAATGTAATGTTAATGTAATGAAGGAAATATGAATGTGTTCAATTGCGGAGCCTCTAATCCCTACGTCAGCCACACTCTTGACCCCGCCCTTGTTTTTGACCCCCATCTCTTAACCGTCTGCTGCGATCTTTCACGTGTAGCGCTGATGTGCTTTCCTCCGTCCGATCCTCCCAACCCCCCAACACTGCTGCCCCGCTTGCACCACACCCCGTCTGTTTCGCGACGCGTTAGAAGAACGACTGTTGGTTTGTCTAACAGAACGGGAGTAAGGATACGTCACTCTTAGGCAAACACAAGCTCCCTTCCCCTCTCTGTTTCTCAGCGGAGCGAACGGCAAAAGAGCAGAAAGCGTCTTTGTCTCTCTTTCCGTGGTCGGCTCAGCTGAGATCAGCTGGGCCTTTGTGCAGTGTGGGGTAGAGTCCCCGCTCGCGTGTGTGCGATTACGTGCGTCTGTCCGTCTGTGTCAGGGGGTGTCCTGCGTCTGGGGGTGGGTGTATAATCACTGGGCTGTGTGTGTGTGTGTGTGTGTGTGTGTGTGAAAAGCTGTGTGGTTTTCTGGTATTTGTCCCCACTATTCTCAGATAGCTGATAGAAGCATGCGTTCTGAGGACCTGTGTAACGCGTAGCCGCTCTCCCACAGGCTAAAGCCTCTAGACATCGAGTTCATGAAGCGGCTCCACGACAAAGTCAACGTAATCCCCCTCATCGCCAAGGCCGACACCCTCACGCCCGAGGAGTGCCAGCTGTTCAAAAAGCAGGTGCGTGCGCATTTATATTTAAATGTGTGACCGCGCGCAAGCGTCTGTGTACTCACTGGCATCTCCGTGGGTGTGTTTGGATTTACGTGTTTGTTCCCCCCTCGTGTTCTTCCTCTTCCTCAGATTATGAAGGAGATCCAAGAACACAAGATCAAGATCTACGAGTTTCCCGACACGGAGGACGACGAGGACAGCAAGCTGATCCGCAAAATCAAGGTAGTGCTGTGACATTTCCTCCACATCTGTGCAGGGTACTGAATAGGTTAACTTCTCAGCCCCTCCTGCACCTTGGCGGGTGAAAAATGTAAATGAATCTGACCAAAATCGTTTTCACAGAAAAGTACGACGAAAATTGGCATTGAGGGTATCATAATTATGATGACATCACATCGTCTCTTACCCACCCATCTCCCCACCCCCCCTCCCTTGCAGGAGAGAATGCCCCTCGCCGTGGTTGGAAGCAATGTGGTGATCGAGGTGAACGGCCGGAAGGTCAGAGGTCGTCAGTACCCATGGGGTGTGGCAGAAGGTAGGTGAGGCATTGGTGGGTGGTGCCTGTTTGGGAGGAATTGTTGTGGGTGTTCGTGGAGTCTGTGAAAGTAGATTGTGGTGGTACTCTGTACTGTCCCTGAATGGCTTCCATCTTTCATAGTTTCTGACAGGGATTCTGGAAAAGGGGACAAGGGTGCATCATGGGTGTTGTAGTTCTTCTCTGTGTCTTCCTCCGTCTCACTGTATGACTCATTCTTCTCACCTTACTTTAGTTTCTTTTATTTCTCTCGGTGGAGGGGGGGGAATGTTTTTTAATTTTCAGTTGTTGTTCTGGTGTGTAAACACGCGTTTATATCAGTCTCGGTTTTCATTCTTTCTTTCTTTTTTCTCTCTTTTTTTTTTTTTCCTTTCTGTCTCTGCTTTTCCATGACTGACAGAGGGCATTTTTGGTAAACAAACCCATCTCTGCTCCTTTCCTCCCTCAGGCCTCCCTCCCCTTCTCACCTTTTTGTTGCCATGACCTTAGGTCAGAGGTCACAGTTCAGCGCTAATTTGTCATGGAGACACACCTGTGTTGCAGCTCCCCTCCGATTGCACTCCTGCAGTACAGCATCGACACTAACTCATATTTCACTACCTCTGCTGCATGTATTGGTCCCCAGCCTGCTAGACGCTCTCTCTCTCTCTCTCCCCTCCCTCTCTCTCTCTCTCTCTCTCACTGGCTCTCTCACTCTTTCTCGTGCTCGGTCTCCCTCTCACACACTCACACACGCACAGTCACTCACCCACACACACCCCTGCACTGGCCTCAAATTCCTGATGATGGAATGTCTGGACTGCTGCGCTTTTCTTCCGAATTTTTTTTTTTTTTTTTCCCTGAAGTCGATCGGATGTCTGAGCCCGCGAGCTTTGCTCCGCTCCGCCCCGTCCCATGCACTGCGGCTGAGGCTGCGAGGCATCCAGACCACAGGCCGTCGGGACCGCTGTCGTCCCCGTAGCACTGCAGACCCCGCCCACCCTGACTGTCTGACCCCACCCACCCCGAACCGCTGACCCTTCCCTCCCCCGAATCTCTGACCCCACCCACCCTGACTCTTTGAACCCTCCCCTTCCCCCCCTTCCCCCGAGCTCCATTTCACGAGTCCCAGTCAACGGCAGCCATCACCATGTCATGTAACCGCCATTCTGAATCGCAATAGGCAGGCAGTCAGTCAAGCCAGGTTCTGAGGCTTCCCCCGGGCCAGACCCGGGCGTGGCCTGGGGCTGGCATGCTCACGGAAGCCCCGCCCCTCCTGCCCCTCAGGAGACGCTTCGCACAGGTATGTGACAGCAGAGGGAGGGGGGGCGACGCCCACAGCTGGCCTGGCTTGGCGCCCCTACTCCGCGGTGCGAGGAGTGTAAGTCACGCCTGTAGCCTCCGGGAGGGGAGGTGGGGGGGGGGGGGGGGGGGGGTGGAGGTGGTCCTTTTCCAGAATCCCGGGTGGCCGGTTGACTAACCGACCGTGGGTGTGGTCTGTGTCTCGCCCGCCTGCCACGTGGCCCCCTCCCTAACGGTCCTCCTCTTCCTCTTGCAGTGGAGAACGGGGAGCACTGCGACTTCACTGTCCTGAGGAACATGCTGATCAGGTGAGGAGGGAGAGTCTCTGTCGATGACGCCTCTGGAATCCGCCGGCGGGAGGGGTCGCCGCGGGTAAAAGCGGCCGAGGAGGCGTGTTCACCCCTCCCTTCTCTCCTCCCTACGTCCCTCTCCTCCGCAGGACTCACATGCAGGACCTGAAGGACGTGACCAATAACGTCCACTATGAGAACTACCGCAGCAAGAAGCTGGCAGCCGTCACCTGCAACGGGGTGGACTCCACCAAAGCCAAGGGCCAGCTGACTAAGTACGCGACAGACAGACAGATTGTTTGTGTGAATGCACAGCTGTGTCTGTTGAAAGCGAACAGTCAGTGATGACTCCTGCCCCTCTCTCTTTCTCTGCCCCCCCTCCCCCCCCACCCCACCCCCCCCCCCGGCCTGCCCGACAGGAGCCCCCTGGCACAGATGGAGGAGGAGAGGCGAGAGCATGTGATGAAGATGAAGAAGATGGAGACTGAGATGGAGCAGGTGTTCGAGATGAAGGTCAAAGAGAAGAAACAAAAACTGAAGGACTCGGAGGCCGAGGTATGTGTCTGCGTGTCTGTCTGTGGCAGTGCCGGTCCTATATAGGGGCAAGGGGGGAGCAATACCCCCAGGCACCACTGTAGAGGAGTGCAAAAATAGCATTACAATGCTATTAATTTGATACTCCATCGCTATACTTATTACTGGTCTAAGTAGCAAAGACGTTTTGCTTGAGCTGTTTCTTCTGAGCAGTTGTATGCACTATAAATATACGTGCGCGTTCAGAGGTGCAGTATATGCAAAAGTCAGAGGCCAGCCTTCTCTTCATTCAATTTTCAATTTCAACCGCATAAGAATGGAGAAAGCCAAAGAAAAACAAAGTTTCCAAAACTGGAGTGAAAGATTATTGCAAGATTACAGAGAAAACGGGGCTCCTAACAACCATGGAAGAACTGGTAGACCGCCGAAGCTATCACTGTTACCAAGATGGTACTTAAACTTAATCTTTATAAGAAAAAAAATCGAGCTCCACTCTTGCTTCAGATCTGAAGAAATCCACAGGTGTGTCTGTCGGTCCTTCCACTGTGAGAAGACTGCTCAATGCTGTGGGTCTGAAAGGATGCGTAGGTATCAGAAAGCCACTACTGAGAAAAGGAAATGAACAAAGAGAAAGAAAATGTGCGCTAGTACGCGGAAACTGGACACCTGAGACGTCGACCTGAAGTTTTTTTTGGACCGATGGGTTTAAATTTGAGATTTTCTGAAGTAAGAGAAGACCAGCCACTGAAGCGATGAAGTGTGTACAACCATCAGTTTACTTTTGCACAGTACTGTGTTTCTTTTTTTCTGTGCTCCCCCCCCCCCCTCTCCCCTCCTTAATGTGATTGTTGGTTAAAGTGACTGTCAGACGGATCGCAAAATAAGTGACAAATTAGACTGACACACTAAGACGAAAAACTAAATATAGAAGCTAGGAAGGAAGTGAGTGACTGGAGGAAAGGCAGCACAGTATCTAGTTTAAAAAAATTTTTTTTTTTTTTAAAGTGTGTGGCCCGCTCCATGTTAGTCTGCAGGTGTGCTGAGGATAAATATTTCTGACTCTGATTTTGCTCATCAGAGTCAGTTGTTTCAAAAGCCAGCTATTGCAGTTTGCCATCTCCCTACAGTATGGCTAATTTTAGCCGGGTTTGAAAGCTGCAGTCCCTGGGACACCTGCTGTGTTCAGATTCCAATATGCCACGTTCTCAGTGCCAAGTTGAAGCGCAGATCCTAGCTTTATCAAATACAGCTAGTTGAAGCCGAATTTTCGGTCGCACACCTGTTCCTCCAAACAAGCCTCGAGTCTGGTGCTGGTCAGAAGGATTTTTCATTTTTCATTTAGGACGGCATTGAAGCCCGTGCCAAGTGTTCTTATGGCATTGGAACATGCTTGAATGTAGAGTGCATCTCTGTCAATGTGCAATCATTTTTATCAACACTGAAAAGTGTTTGCATTGATTTGAAGGATCAGCATGTTGCGTCAGAGAAAAGCACATTTTGTGCAGGTGGCGTTTGAGAGGGATTTTAACAAAGATTTTGTTGACGAATGGAAAGATGGTGATGACGACGTCACTGTCAGCTCCACTGTCAAGAAACAAATTGCTGTGTGCTTAACTGAGGATAGGAGTCTTTTAGCTACATTCTGACTATGGTTGTGCAAACAATGAAATATGACGTTCTTTTAGTGGTTGTTGCTTGGTATTGTCTTGTACCACCAGCCTTTTACCACAATCCCCAACTTTTATTTGAGTTGCTAGGAAGTCATGTGACTGTTATTGCTGTGAACTGTGTAGTGTTGCCCACCCCCCCCCACCATTATGATTTGGTTCTGGCACGACCCAGGCTTGCTTCATTCAAAGATTAAATATTCAAATATTAAATTAAAGACTCAGCAATAGTGTTCATTTAATGAGGGTCTCTCAGTGTTGGGAGTTGTGGTCGACTCCAAAAATCCTGGAGTCTTAGATCCATCACTACTAAAGACACCCTTTTGTGACTATAGTTACAATACAGTGAATATAGCGACATTGGTGGGGGGGGGGGGTGTTTCCCCCTGGTTGCTGTTATAGCTTGGGCAGCTAGAGCTGACTCTGGTCTGTGTGGAATTGATTCTGTGTGTGTCTGCCTCCATGTGATTGAGTATTTCCTCCCTCCTCCTCAGCTGGAGCGTCGACACGAGCAGATGAAGAAGAACCTGGAGGCCCAGTACAAGGAGCTGGAGGAGAAGAGACGCCAGTTTGAGGAGGAGAAGAACAACTGGGAGGCACAGCAGCGCGTGGAGCAGCAGAGACTGGACGCCTCAAAGTGAGATTCACACACACACACACACATACATTCTCACACATGCGCTCACACATGCACACACACACACACACACACACTCACTCACTCTTACACACAGACACACACACATACATTCTCATTCTCACACGCACACACACACACATCCTTACGCTTGCGATCACACACATACTCACACACATTCTCTCTCTCTCTCTCACACACACACTCTTGTAACTGAAGCTGAAATCAATAACACTTTCCCCCTCTCTCTCTCTTTATCTCTGCAGGACCATGGAAAAGAATAAGAAGAAGGGGAAAATCTTTTGAGAGATTTAAGACACACTACCTTTGCATCCATTTCCCACTCCGTCTTATTTCACCGGCCACCAGACATGATCCCCCACCCTGACACACACAGACACACACACACACACACCCGCACTCCTGGGACAGGCAAAGCACACTCCCTGCAATTCAGTGTGAGCATAGTATAGCATTCTGACCGGCTAAATGTCATTCAAATATGTTTCAGATGGATGTTTAGTGTAAGAAGCGCAAATAACATTAACTGCCAGATTGATGAATTTTAAAATGAGTTTTCCATTGATTGCCAATACTTTCATGATTATGCTGTATGTTGGACCAACACTGTATGTGTTTCCATGGAGACCACACAGGACTTGCTGTGTCAGTGATGTTCCGAAGGTCGTTTTCCATCTGCCTGTGTCTGTCTGTGTGTGTGCACTTGATGCATTCCTCCTGAACCATGAAACACAACCTTACTAATGAGCAACATTAATCCAAAATTAACCAGAATGTTGCAGCCTGTAACTGGTGATTCATGAAAATATTTTTATAGAAAACATTTGAATAGATGTCAAACGAAATGCATGCCTGTCCAGAACAGTATTAATGTTATGATGAAGATGATGATGACGACGATGATGATGCCCCCCTTTCCTGACCATTCCCCACATTCCCCAGTCAAGCTACCCTTTTTTATTGGTAGACAAGTATTGTCTTTTTTAATGGGTTTTTTTGTATGTATACCATCTTCAACTCTTACTCTTTCAGTCTCACCCCACCACATAACTGTACATTAATATGAAAAATGGAAACGAAGAGGTCTCTTGTGTCCTTTTTGGCAGTTGTGGGGTCATTAAGGGTCAGGTTACAGAATGACAAAAAGAGAAAGATCTCTCTCTCAAACGCACGTCTGTATGAATTTGCAGACGTACTTGCCCCTGCCTCCAGATGGTCTTTCCGTGAAGTCTGAGCCCTCAGGCTTTGTCACAGTGCCCGCACCTGTCCCCCTCTCTGTTACAGGGTCTCTGTGAAGGACACCGAGGCAGATTGGGGTGTTCCTTTTGTCAGATCCTGATTTACATTCCACTACCTTTTAACCATACAGCAGATGCTCCTGTCCAGACTGAACCGAGTAACTTGCATTCAAGCCACGCTGTTCCACACAGCCTGTTAGCCTGTTAGCCACAACACACAGCTACACTCTGTAGCGTCGCAGACAGACTGCGAAGCCTTCTAAAACAGTTGCTGTGAATGTTCTGTGTTATGCGGCTGAGACAGCATATTAAATGCAGGCAAGTTTGTATCGTGATGGCCTGGCTGTGTCTCTCCGGCGCCCTCTGCTGTCAGTATTGCTGAACAGAGGCCTTGAGTTAATCCAGAGGGGGGGACGAAATGTGTTAAGGAAAGGCCTAGTGCAAAACTGCAATTTTATGGTTTGTGATGTAAATAGGCTGGCCACGTGCATGATCTCAACATTCCAGACCACGTCCTCTGCGCCTAAAACCACATCCTCCTCTTGTCTGTAATGTAAGACAAGCCTTTCCCTGCCAGAGCTTTCAGTATGAAAAACAAGGTTTGCCCTTTCTGCATTGAAAGGATTTGAGGATCTTTTTTTTTTTTCTTTTGGCCTTGGATTTAATAGAATTTTTTATGACCGCAATGTCATGTTTAGGTCACAAAAGTTATGTGAGTGCTGCTACGTATGTTATAAAATAATACATTTTTAACTAAAAGATTTACTCTCTACACTTCAGCTAGTCTGACAGGGACTTGGATGCAGTTTGTTACCGGTCAGTGTTACCAGTGAGATTACCAGCAACTCCAAATAAACAACAATAAATGGAAAGACGATAATGCTTCTCGTTGGTCTTACCTGTAAATGTTGGCCCCATTAGTGGCTGTTACACCTCATAACATCTTGGACTAGCCATATTGAAAGAAGATTAATGCTGGGTCCCCCTTTACCCCCTTTTGGGGTCACTGTGGTGAAAAAATGGATAGCACACTATCCCCAAGAAGGAAAAAAATTCTGATGTGTGGTTAATAATAGACTGGTTCTGTGCACTGTTACTGATATACTGTTTTATGCCTGTGATTTAGCTGACTATGAATTCCATTCATAAGCTAGTTTTGCTTTACTGACACAATGTAGTCTTATGCCATATTGTATACAAATGTGTTTTTCTTCTGAAATAAATCTTTTTATCCCAGTGGCGAGCATAGCTATAAATAGTATTATATTTACAGATTGTAAGGATTTTATTTTTGAGAACTGGAGCCTCAATATCCATCTGCACTAAAGTTATTCCTGACTTTTTGAGGAAAGTGAAGCATTTATAACTATAAAGTAGACACCTGCAAATTTAGACATGCAGTCAGTACATGCACCTTGAAGCTATATACATGCCTCCCCAAACAATTGTTTTTCCCTTTTACAAATACCTGGGGGTGTCTCAGACATTCCCCCTCCCTCTTAACATTCCAGAATTCTGGAAATATGAGTTTGAGAACGAAAGAGCAGATGCAGTTTGGACTGATGAGACTGCAGTTCCTGTATCCGGTTTGTCCGTTTCTCATCTGTAGAAGCCTTCTGGGCCCTGAAGCTCGGAGGCTCATTTATATCCCTTCCCCAAAATGGAATTGTGACTGCACAGTCACAGAAAATGCTTTTCTAATTGATCACTGCTAAATGAAAATAAGAAATAGCAGCGTACGCTACAAAACGCTTATGGCTAGCTTTATTGTAACAATCTTGCTTGTCGATTTCATTCAGCTAGCCGACGGTGCTTCTGATAAACACAGACGCGTAGCAGTCCAAAGCAAATGGTGGTACCATTCATTTAGGTTGCACACGGATAATTAATTCTTATCAAATCGCGGAGTAGGCTACTGAAGAAATACATGGTATCGTATCGTGGATTCAGGCACTGCCTGAAGATCACCTGGTTATAACGCTTCAATGCTCTTATAGCTGCAGTGTTTCATCTCGCTTTGAGTGGCATTTCTTTTTCTGTTGGGCACACTCATTGTTACACTGATTATTGCAACTTTATACTGTCTCTCACTCTCAATACATATTTCTGTGCATTTATACTACTTTTTGAGCACTGCTTGGTTCCTTGTCATTTTTGTGGTTTGTTCTCCAAGATCAGATGTGTAACATTTACTTGCGTAATAATCATTTAATATAACTTGTTTTGAAAAGCTTATTCATATTATCTCCGGCTGCAAGACAAGGACTCCATGAGGGGTTGGTCAACATGGTTATGTTTAATTGCCTACCTTTTTCTCTGGTTGAGAATAAGGGCTTCAAAGCTTTTGTAAATAAGCTGGACCCTAATTACATCCTCCCCACCAGACAGGCCCATAAGAGCATGGTGGCATGTATTGCATAGTGTAGCATATGCTCTTTTTCTTAGCGAGGTAACACTGGTATGCATTGTTTCTTTCTTAATATTTATCTCATCTTAGGTGCTGAACATGAGGAGAATGAGCCTCAGCCCCTCTATAACAGAACAAATATAATTTCTTAATAAAAATGTTTGTGTTCCACTTCCCCACTGCCTTGGCCCATATCTCTCCAGGAGTTCCACAAGCACCATGTCACTCCTGAAACATACAGAAAAATTCACAGGACACAGATTGGTATCATTGCAGATGAGAAAGTACACAGAAGCATATAGTCCTGAATGAAAAGCACTCATAGTCATCACTTCATGCAGAATAAGGAAAACTGGACACAAAGAATGTGTTCTATGGGGCCTTCAATCGTTTTAAAAAGCTGCCATAAACCTAATCTCATTACACAGCATACCACACATATTTTAATGAGAAATACAACGAAAGACAGTGAACGTCACTTATTGTCACGCTCAGCAAATGCGTCTAAACATTCGCATCAATGCTCTCGAATCCGTGTTGTTCCGCTCATCGCTGGTAGAATAGGGCGAACAAAGGTCATTTCAGCGAATGGCCACAAGACGGCAGCAAAGATATGGCTGTCAAATGGTTTTGGCACGCTGATACTGCACTGACACAACTGATTTGGAAGCGGTCAGCCCAGAGACTGTAAAAAATAGGGTCAGCCTCGCTCTGCCCATTCCTAGTGCGGCCTATGGCAAGCCGGTTAAGCCATTTGATTGCAGAGATTCTGCAGTTTCTTTCCTCTGATGGACACTCCACAGTATCCCTGCTATTTGTGTCATGACATGGTCTACCAATTGAATTGTAATATATTGCAAGCCTTCGTAAGCTGCAACTGAGTTATAATAAATGTTGTTGTCCATGCTATTTGTACTGTTTTTCAACGGGTTATAAATCTAAGTTAATTGTTTGTTTTCATTTATTTGTTTTATTTATTTTTGGCTACCCATAGAGTTGTCAAATATATAAAACCGTACGTACAACGTGTTGTTTAAAAAATACTACGTAGTAATAGTAGATTTTTTTAATATTTAATTTTTTTTACAATTACCCATGTCTGCGCCCTGAATGGAACGTAGTACTCGTGTCACGTGATGGGTGAGGTTGACGATGGAAAATGGCTGCTCCCATAGGCTCAATGCTGTTTTAAGCTTTTCGTATGATTCGTGTCATTTGAAGAAATATAACCAAGAAAGGCGAAGGAATTCAGAAATAAGTCGAAGCAATGAAGACATTTTGCGCTCGTGCGAACCCGACCACAGGTGCGCTGGACTGGGTAGAAGAGGGTGAAGAGTATGACTACCACCAAGAAATAGCCCGGTAGGAAATGTGCAATATGGTCCACCTCACACACCGCATAATGGACAACATAGAAAACGGCAAATAAACTGTCTACGTTGGCAATCTGCTATTAGAAATATCGCAGTTCTGTAAGAAGCACTGTTGCTAGTAACCTACTTTTCTGCCAATATGATTTAGTTTAAAAAAAGAGAACCATGACTCGATTATCGATATAAGTTTACTTTGTCGATATAGCAACAGTACGTAACTCCGTATTATTTTATTGTATAAAACTGGTCTACAGTTGATTTCACAAGTTAATTTATAGGCTACGTGGGAATAACGGTCTTCTGTTAAATGTTTTAATTCACTCGAGTTCTGTCTCTTTCAGTGAATTGGTCGTTTTCATACAGTACCATGCCGCTGGCGTGTGTGTTTATCGTCTCTAACAGTTTACTTCGTGAAGTTTCTGAAAGCTTTGTCAATTTTGGAGACCTTCATCATACGATGTTTACCATTGCATGATGAATTATTGCGATGCACGTACCGCACGTTTTAAACGGAACCGAGATATTATCGATATGTTTTTTGGCACACGTATCCACCGGGTGGCGCAGCTTCCCCACATTACTTTTCGCTCTACATAGATTCGATGCAGCAGGTGTTACGAGAGCTTGTTTTTTAATGTTAACTTTCTTGTGAATTTATTGTAGGTCTTGCTACGCGGACATGCTACACGACAAAGATAGGGTGAGTATCCAGTGCGGATAACACCATAATGCTGGATAGCGGAACATACCATGAGCCAGAGGTGCACAAGGAGGGCCCATCTGTTTTGCAGTTTCAACTCTTGTTATTCAGTCCTTTATTTGAGATGATTTTTTTGGCGAGTCAGTTACATAAATACTGCACGTATATGCTTGGTGATTTAAAAAAAAAAAATGAACCAGCATTTAAGACGGTTTAGAAAATAAGCCAGAATAATTGGTTGGAACAAAAGCCAGCACTGGTCCTCTATGAATTGGGTTGTGCAGCTCTGCCAAAAATGATCTTATATACATTTTTTAAAGCACTTTTTGCATATATTCCCAACAGCTATTTGTACTCAATGAAAATATGGAATTTCAAAATCTGAATGTATATCCACAGACCTTGCATTGGATAAGCAAATTTAGTAATGGAGTGCTTTGTGTTCTTTGATCACCACTAAGATAATGTAGCTGCCGTGGTATGAATAAATGGCGCTTCATTATGAATAAAGTAAAATTTGTATAGGAAAGCTGCCTAAATGAAAATATAGCATGGTTTTCCAATTGACATTTGACATTTGAACTGACTGTGGGTCTAATATGCCTGTCTAGAATAATAGCAAATACCTGGGTCTGTTCACCTCATCTTAGATTCTTCCTCCTCATCAGAGGCTGGTGGGGTTGAGTTCCATTATTTTACTTCCAGTGTATTCCAGCTGTTTTAGTTCTTCAGTGTCTGCAGGGAACCGTAGTGGTTTTGTGTGGGTGATCACCCTCTTGGTCTGTCTCTGTCTCTCTGTCTGTCAATGAGTCAGCCAGCCAGTCAGTCAGTCAGTCTGTCTGTCTGTCTGCGAGTCAGTCAGTCTGTGAATCAGTCAATCAGTCTATCTGTCAATGAGACAGTCAGTCAGTCAGTCTGTCAATGAGTCAGTTAGTTTGTGAGTCAGTCAGTCAGTCTGTCAGTCAGTCTGTGAGTCAATCAGTCAGCCAGTCAGTCAGTCTGTCTGTCAATTAGTCAGTCAGTTTATCTGTGGGTCAGTCAGTCAGTAAATCAGTCTGTGAGTCAATCAGTCAGTCAGTCAGCCAGTCAGTCAGTCAGGCACAGTGCCTCTCTGTTGCCATGCCTCAGTATCACCCAGGCTGTGTCTGTCGCCCCCGTGTCGCCCTCAGAATGTGAAGTACTACCAGGGCATCCGGGCGGCCGTGGGGCGCGTGAAGGCGAGGGGTGAGCGGGCCGTGGTTCTGGACATCGGCACCGGAACGGGACTGCTGTCCATGATGGCCGCGAGCGCCGGAGCGGATTACTGCTACGCCGTGGAGGTGAGCCGGGAGGCGGAGGGGGAGGGGAGGGGAGGAGACGTAGGGTCGGGGGGGAAACGGGAGAGTTGGGAAGAGAACAGGGGGGGGGGGAGGGAAAGAGGCGTTTCCCTTTGATGAAAGCCATTTCCCTTCCTTCATCTGTGATCCCGCAGGTCTTTAAGCCCATGGCCGACGCCGCCGTTCGCATCGTGGAGAGAAACGGCTTCGGCGACAAAATCAAGATCATCAACAAGCACTCCACCGAGGTCACCGTGGGGCCAGGTTAGAAGGACGCGCCGACGCGCGGGCGTCCTCGCACGCGCTCGCAGACAAGAACAGTGGCAGTCGCGCAAGTTTCCTGTTCACTGCGTTATCCGTGATTCCCCGTTCTTCTGATGCTCCTCTTGGACAGATGGAGACATGCAGACTCGCGCCAACATCCTGATCACTGAGCTGTTTGACACCGAGCTGATCGGAGAGGGGGCCCTGCCCAGCTACGAACACGCCCATGCGCACCTTGTACAGGTACAGGCTCGCCACACGCACTCACTTAGTACGCATACAGGAAAGGTGAGTCTTAACTTAGAACAGATACAGACACGTACTCACCTAACGCAAGTATAAATGGACTCGCTCACTCCCTCACTTAACATGGATACAAACGCAAGATGACGGTCACTTAGCACAGCTACAGACACATGATAGCAGTCACTTAGCACAGATACAAGGTAGTGGTCCCTTAGCACAGATACAGAAATAAGATAGCAGTTGCTTAGCACAAATACAGGATAGTGGTCAGTTAGCACAGATACAAGAGACCTGTCGTTGAGCACAGATACAATCACACTCAAAGTCCACCTGCGGACACATGAGCATTCACTTAGCACAGATGCAGACAAACCCACATGTACACAGGTAGACGCATGTCTGCTTAGTCTTACAGGTACAAGCATAACTGACGCAGTTATATTTGCGCACGCCCGTGACTGTGGCCCCTCTGTCCCTTCAGGAGGGCTGCGAAGCCGTGCCCCACCGCGCCACCGTGTACGCGCAGCTGGTGCAGTCGGAGCAGCTGTGGAGCTGGGCGCAGCTGCTGCCCGTGGACGCGGAGGGCCGCGAACTCAGGCCGCCCCCTGCGGTGGGCCGCTGCGCGGGCGCGCCCTCCGTCTGCGACGTCCAGCTCAGCCAGGTGTCCCCCGACGCCTTCGCCCCCCTGGGGCCGCTCTGCACCATGTTCAGGTGAGGGAGGGGCGCCAGCGTGCGCTCCTGCGCCGTCCGGCACGTTCTCTCTCTGTCACACACGCGCACTCACAGGTCTCTCTCTCCCTCTCCCCATCCCCCTCCCCCTCCCTCTCCTTCTTTCTCTCTCCCCCTCTCAATCTCTTTTCTCTCTCTCTCAATTTCAATTTCAATTTCAAGGTGCATATTGGCATGACATGCACAGTGTTGCCAAAGCAAGAGTTAACAGTAATAACAAAAATAGATAAATAAATAAAAATGATAATAATAAAAATACTAACAATAAAATAAAAATCAACTATACAACTTATGAACTAATATACACACATAATACACGCATATGACATTAACAGCATACTGCCATATTTGTGACATAATATACACTATATAAAGAATTAAATGCTGGCGTCGACAGTCATTGCGCTTCTGTGCTGATGACAGATTGTCACATACAGTGCAGCTAGTCACATACAGGTGTCTCTCTCTCTCCCTCCCTGCAGTGTGGACTTCAGCCGGCCCGTCAGCAGCGCCGCTCAGTCCCACTCCTGCAGGTTTGAGGCGTGTGCCAGCGGCCGGGCCCAGGTGGTCCTGTCCTGGTGGGACATCGAGATGGACCCGGACGGCTCCATCGTCTGCACCATGGCCCCCAGCTGGACGTACCCAGAGCCCAAGTCCTACCCTGTAAGTGTGCGTGTGTGTGTGTGTGTGTGTGTGCACGTGTGTGTGTGTGTCTGTATGTGTGTGTGTGTGTGCGCGTGTGTGTGCGTTTGTGTGTGTGTCTGTATGTGTGTGTGTGTGTGTGTGCATGGGTGTGTGTGTGCGCGTGTGTGCGCGTTTGTGTGTGTGTCTGTATGTGTGTGTGTGTGTGTGTGTGCGCGTGTATGCGTATTTTGGTTGCGCTGAGAAGACTGATTAGATTAGCCTACTTGTGTGCATGTGGCGCCGTGATTAGCTGTGATCTATTTATGTCATGCTATGTTTAGCTGTGAAGCGCCAGCTTGTATGCACTCAGTTTTGTGATTGGCTGTGCTTTGTGTGTGCACTGCTTTGATTGGCTGCATTCTTTTTCAGTGGCGGGATCACTGGATGCAGAGCGTGTACTTCTTGCCTGCAGAGCAGGGAGTGACAAAGGGGGAGGAGCTCAGCCTCACTGTCTCGCATGATGATTACAGCCTGTGGTACAGCCTGCAGTCTCCAAGGTAACTGCACACACACACACACACACACACACAAACACACGCATATGCGCACACACACACACCACATACTCACACACACACACATACACTCACACACAAACGCACGCATATGCACGCACACACACACACTCACACACACACACACACACACATACTCACACACACATATGCACACACACACTCACACACAAACGCACGCATATGCACACACACACAGAAACACACATATACTCACACACACACACTCATACACACACACACACACACTCACACATATACACACACACACATATCACACACACTAAAACACTCACACACAACACACACACACACACACACACATATACACACACACACACACACACACACACACACACACAACACACAAATACACACACACACACACACACACACACACACACACACTACACACACACACACACACACACACACACAGTGTTAACGCGTTGCTCATTGATCTCTGCGCAGCAGCGAGGGCCCTCCCAGTCGGCCATGCTGTACCTGTCAGGCACACCTGGTATGGACACGCCCGCGCTTCGGAGAGCTGAACGACTCCCAGCGGACCAAGCGCTACACCCGCGCCCTGCTCAGTGTGAGACGCCGCCTTCTGAGTGTGTGTGTGTGTGTGAGAGAGAGAGTTAGAGATTTACACCTCTTGAGGATGGACAGAGTATATACAGTGTATGTGTGTGTAACAGCACGTGTGTGTGTGTGTGTGTGTGTGTGTGAGAGAGAGAGAGTTAGAGATTTACACCTCTTGAGGATGGACAGAGTATATACAGTGTATGTGTGTGTAACAGCACGTGTGTGTGTGTGTTGCAGGTTGTGAAAGCAGACAGCGTGTGTCTGGGGGTCAGTGACGGGAGTCTGCTGCCCATTTTCGCTCATCTTCTGGGGGCCAGGAAGGTACTTTCCTCCTCTTTTTTCATCATCACTTTCTCCCTCATTCTCAAACTTCAGTCTTTCGATCACCATGTGACATCCGTCACTCTCATCCTTATCGTCTACCTTCCGCCTCTCGGTGGTAGTGAAGTTGCATATTTATCCTTCATATCAGTTGGTCTGCGCACCCCCAAATTACTTGGTGGGACCAGTCTTTCTGTCCTCACAAGTATAGTAATTGCGGAACTGCGTGTGTGTCTCTGTCCAGGTGTTCAGTTTGGAGAGCTCTGGCATGGTCAAGCAGGTGATCGAACAGGTGAGTGGAGAACGCGCTGCATGCAGTCGCGCCTGCGCGGGTGTGAGGTTTTGGGATGTTTTGGAGCAGAATGAACGTCGCGTCTTCGCCTGTCTCGCCCACAGGTGCTGGAGGCCAACGCCCTGAAGGGCGTGGTGCAGGTGCTCGGCGTGCGGCCCGACCAGCTTACCACCGGAGACCTGGGAGGGGAACAGGTACGTCTCAGTCACGCGGTCCGCGCGTCTGTTCTGCAGGTGTCTGTGTCGCACGTGCGTCTGTACTGACTGTGGCAGTATTGTCTATGTCTGTCGCCGTTTCTGTGAGCACAAACGCACAGCCCACTGGTACTTTCCGGTAGGTGCATGTCTGCTTACTGTGTCTGTGTTCACAGTGTCTAAACCAGGGGTGGGCATTTCTGGTCCAGGGGGCCGGTGTGTATGCAGGTTTTTGTTTCCACCCAGTGCCTTGGCTAAATGAGCTAATTGGCTGTTTACACTAACGCTGGTTGACGCGTAGATAACAGCAGTCTGGTTGTGATTCATGTGCTTATGAAGAAGTGTGTGTAATGTGTCACATCGTGTAAATGTTAGGGGTAATAAAGTAATTAAGGCCAAAAGTTGGCATGAAAACCAGAAATGGATGTGCTTCCCGTTGCCCACCGCTTGTCTAAATGCTGTGTACGTACTTGCCGCGTCCGTGCCTGCTGTGCCCGTGCCCGCCGTGGGTCTGTACTTACCCGAGTGTGCTGCAGGTGTCGGTGCTGCTGGGAGAGCCGTACTTCAGTACCAGCCTGCTGCCCTGGCACTCCCTGTTCTTCTGGTACTGCCGGACCAACCTGAGCCCCCTGCTGCGACCCGACGCCACCATCCTGCCCCAGAGCGCCACGCTCTGGATGGCAGGGGTAGAATTCCTGGTACGAGAGCGGGTCCGAGACTTCCGAGCGTTAAGAGAAAGTCTGCCGTGTCACGTTTCATAGCTGATGTTTACACGCGTCCCTCTGTCCCTGTCTCCTGTCCCGCCCTCTCCTTCTTACCTGGTTTCAGGACCTCTGGAGAATCAGAGCTCCGTGCGGCTCGTGCGAAGGTTTCGACGTCCGCCCCATGGACGAGATGATCCAGGTAGGAGCTGACCTCTGACCTTTACATGTGGGCACGTGGAAACGTTCTGTTTTTGATAGGATGGTTTTTTTTTATGATCAGTGAACCTAGGAGGAAGAAATAGTGTTTACCAATTAAAAATCAGGACAACTGCTACATGGCACTGCATGGTGTTGTTTTAGCTAATGTACAGTGTTGTGCTATTTAAACTTGTTTATTTGTGTAACAGTTTCTGTCTTTGCACCTGTCGTTTTGTCTCTTTTGATTTTAAAATAAGCATATTCTTGGGGGGCAAGGTGTTAGTGCTTGTGTGCTTGTAACTACGTCAGGTTAAATGGTAGTGTGACGGGGTGCTAAGGTGGATTCAACAGCCTGCTGTGAGACTCTTTTGTCCTCCATCTCATTCTCCCCCTCACCTCTCCTGTCTCCTAGAACTCTCTGGATTTTAGGGAATCCCGTGAGGCGGAACCTCACCCTCTCTGGGAGTACCCCTGCCGAGCTCTGACCCAGCCCCTCCCTGTCATGACCTTTGACTTTCGACAGTGCGTTCCTGATCAGCCACTCAACAGCCAGGGATCGTCACCATTCGTGAGGTGAAAGCTTTTTTTTTCTTGATGTGATTGGGCTTTATTTTTCAATTGTGTTTTTCCTAATTTAATCCGAGGTGTGTGTTACAAATTCCTGCTACTTGCCTCAGTTGTCTTATTACCATTTTTTACTGATATTAACTGTATGCTGTGCGGACCTGATTTCACAATTGTTGATAATGACACAGACATAAATTATGTTAATACCTGCTAGACATCTTCATCCTCACTCTTGATTTAATATGAAGGAGAGGCTGTTGCCATGGAGTGGTGTTGTGGATGGAATACCAGCTGACCGATGACATCACAGTGAGCATGGGTCTGACCAAGCCAATCAATGAGCAGGTACTTACGAAACCATTCAGCCGTGGGTGGAGGGGCATTTTTCTGCTATTCATTTTTCTGCTATTCTGATTCTTGTCGTCGTTTCTTTGGATTTTGCCATTACATCTCGGTAAGAAGAGAAAAAATATGCATTTTCTGTCTGCTTACTTGGAAATTCCCTGTGTGTTGACTGGCACAGTAAAAACAGTACAAAATGTAAAAAAGCACACTAAAGCACTTAATCACCTTGCATTGCTGTGGTTTTTCTCTGGGTCTTTACGTGTGACTTGGTGTCTCTTTTGGTTGTATTGTTATGTCTGATATGGTGTTTCTCTGGGTCATAACATTATGTGTGGCACAGTGTTTCTATGGGTCGGACTGTTATGTCTGATATGGTGTTTTGTCTGGGTCATATTGTTATGTCTGACAGTCACATTGTGATGTTTCCTGACACCCACAGGGAACCTGTGAATGGAGCCCCCACCGAAAACAAGGTGTATACTTCTTCAGCTCTCCCTGGGACAGCTCTGGGGATGGACAGGCCGCTGTGTCCTATAACCTGACCTTTGACCCCAGTATTGGCGACATCAGAATGGACTTTTCTGCATCCCTTTGTCAGTGACTCGTGACCCTTAACCCCTGACCTGGCAGGCTTCACTGTGTCTCTGCACCACAGCTGCGACTGGACATGACTTATCCAGCTCCCCTTAACTACAAAACTGTTTTTCCAACTGTTTCATTAAAAGTAAAATTGCCCAACTCTGTCTTATGAAGACGTGTCCTACAGAGTCTTGTTCAGAGTAGAGTAGTTCTTTTTAGTTTTTTTACATTCTGTTCTTGTGTTATCCAGTCTGACTGATAGACTGCTGACAGTGTTTCATGTGGTGAGAAAGGGAGGCATCAGCCTGTTCAGCTCAATCAGGGCAGGTGACACAGTGGAAGTCGTCACCCAGGTAACACTGGAGTACATGTGACAGGTTCAGGCCAGTTCACTGCGGTTTCCTATGGTTTAAATAAGGTCTTATTTTCTTCACAACCAGACTTCTATCACGCCGATACAGTAGAGTTTGAGCGCTATAGCCAGAAACCAAGAGTCAAAATTGTATTTAACAGAAGAAATGGTAATAAATTTGTTAACATGAACAGAGCATTCAGCCTAAAAAGGTTTGTCATTTTTCTTTCTGTCTTGAGCAGGGCTACCCAACCCTCTTCCTGGAGATCTACTGTCCTATAGGTCTTCAGTTCGTCCCTAAATTGACACGCCTGATTCAGCTAATGGGCAGCTCAACATGATCTCTAATTGTTGAATGAGGTGTGCTTTGGAATGAAAACAAACTATGCGGTTGTTCCCTGCACTTGGAACGGTACTTCTCTCTAGGGTTTTCAACACACTTGTTTCTGGTTATGGTTATACATTACATTACAGGCATTTAGCAGACGCTCTTATCCAGAGCGACTTACACAACTTTTACTTAGCACTTTACATTGTATCCATTTATACAGCTGGATATATACTGAAGCAATGGAGGTTAAGTACCTTGCTCAAGGGTACAACAGCAGTGTCCTTACCCGGGATTCGAACCTACGACCTTTCGGTTACAAGCGCAGTTCCTTACCCACTGTGCCACACTCCGTCCTGTACACTTTGTTGTACGTCGCTCTGGATTTGGCGTCTGCCAAATGCCTGCAATGTAGTATAAAACCTACAGGACAGTGGATCTCCAGGAACAGGGTTGGCCAGCCCTGATCTATAGTGCATCCAATAGTGTAGAACTCGGTTGTGTACATTTAAAGGGTCTTGCATGTCCCTGCTCTGGTGCTCAGAACTGGGCAGTGAACACAGTACTTAACATTTGGCTATGCTACATTTATTTTAACAATGTCCCCCTATTCCTTTCCTTCTTTGCATCATTGGCAAATTAAACTATTTTGCTGTTCACGTATGTCCATTTAGGTAAACATGGAAGTGCAGATGTCCCAACACCTTTCACTAGAGGTCTCCACTTCCACTTTTCAATTTCTTTTAATGAATGGATTTGAAATGCAGTATTTTTGAAATCATGTTCTATTTCCTGTTTTCTCACAATTTAAAAAGTTCATCCCAACACTGTCTAATACATATACTATTGCAATCTTTTGCCAGTTCAAGAAAGTGTATACTTGCAATCAGTGTGAAATCAGTCCCTGCTTATTCAACAGTACACCAGCTGAGCTGTATTGTGTGGACTATATTACATTGCTCATGAAGGTAGACTGCAGGTCTCATTTTACCATTATTTATAAGTTTAAATATACACACACGCAGACAATGAGTTCCATAATGTTTGGGACTAAGTCTTTTTTCCCCTTGAGTTGGCTGTGCTCCACAATACAATTTTAGATTTGTAAGCAGACAATTAACATACAGTATGGTTCAGGTGCAGATTCTCAGCTTTTATTTAAGGGTATTTTCATACATTATGGTTTCACCATGTAGAAACTACAGCACTTTTTAAATAAATGGTCTCCCCTTTTCAGGGCATCTTTGGAACAACTCTGGTCCTCAATAACAGACTCCAAAGGCAATCACAAGGCTAGACTGTGAACTTGATACTGAAAGCTCTCTTACTGTCTTATACTTGAACTTAGGAAGCAACTGAACACACATGGCTGGTCAGAAACACCTGTGACCCCATTTGTCCCAAATATAATAATGCCCTGAAATGGGGGACTATATGTACTGTGTGTGTGTGTGTTTTATTAGCACACATGTATTTGCATTATCACCCAGTACTAATTATGGTGTTTGGCATTTGTATGGCTGTAATACACAATGTTGACATGGTTCATAATTGATACTATTGTTGTTGTCTAATTATGGTAATTTTAGGGTTTGTGATTTGTTTTTTAGGATGGTGGTTGTTTCTGTAATGACAGAATGAACACAATTCAGTTTGGCAGTGTTTATTATTATTTTGGCAGTGATCTATCGTAAACAATGCTGCAGTATAAAAGAATTCATGGTGAATTGTCATAACTCATTGAAGTGTACTGCCTCTGGACTAATGACTGCAGTTGAGTGTTTTCATTTTGTGGGTGGCAGTAAATGACAGCCTGTCATTGGCCTTCTCAAAAAGTTATTTATAATGTGTAAAAGCTATAACTATAAGAACATGTTGGGAGGCCTTACTTCTTTGGCAACTCAGTGAAATATTTGTGTGTGTGTGTGTGTGTGTATATATATATACACATATATATATACACACACACACACTGCATACACACACACACACACACACCCTATATATATATAGGGTGGATTAAGCAAATGTGGGACACTTTTTGGTAGATTCAATAGGAGAAAAACTAGGATCAAAAACTTTTTTACTGACCACGCCCACTGCAAAGACGTCAGTCCTATAAAAACAATTGTTGAATGACAGTAACTATTGTAGCAACAATTCAAGAATGTTTTTTTTTTTTGATTGGCTGGTGATTCGTACATAGAAGAGTAATGCAAAGCTTAAGTGTCCCACTTCTACTGATGTCCCACATTTGCTGAATCCACCATATATATATATATATATATATATATACATATATATCCACTTATGGGCTACAAATTCCCCATAAATAATGGTTTTCTGTCAACATGGCAACGACGTGCAGAAGTACTGACGTATTTCATATGCGCCGGAGAAAAACTGTTAGCAAGCGACCTAGCTGCTTCTTGTTTTGATTTTGCTGCACGTTATGGCGGTGCTGCTCAGAGGACTTCGAGTGGGACGGGCCCTGCGCTGTTTCAGTAGCGGTGAGTCAGACACTTTTTGGGGGTAACATTAATTATAGCTTTAGCGCTGATGTCTGAGTTTAGTGCCCCGAATGTGTGAGGGTGTTGGCTTCTTACCTAGTGCAGGAAGGTGATTTTGAAGGGCAGACATTAGCTAGCTAAAGCTGTATTGACATAATGTCTGGGTTAAGTACGCTAACATTCTAGCTCACAGATGAGGAGGCTGAACTGACAAACATCAGTAGAGTTCGCTGTTTAGCTAGGCTATAGCCATTTCTGGATCTGTCTTCCGTCTGTCCTTTGCAAGTTAGCTAGCTATGATATCTAATTTGGGAATGTGAATGTTTTAGCGAAAGCTAGTTAATCTAACATTTATTGTTATAGCTAGGACCTGCAAATTCTCAGTGTATTCATGTGTAGGATACTTGTACGAAAATTACAGAAATAACTTTACAGATCTTAGTCTAATGTTCAATGTTAATGTTCAAAATAATTTCCATAACGTTTCTTGAGTGATAATGAGCACACATCGTCCCGCAGTTCAGGAAATGTGGGTATGCGGCTATTGACTTAATGTATATATGTCTATGGTGGACCCCGTAGAGTCGAGTTGTCTTCTGGTACTCTTGACGAAGTTGTTTTGATCTTCGATTCTGCCCTCCACTCCAGTGTCTGTTCCGGTGGGCACCAGCCCCCAATGCTGCGTCGGGCGCCGCGGATTTCACCGAGCTGCTCTGCTGCTACAGGACAGTTCCAAATCTGATCACACTGACCCTTCTTCCTCCTCGTCTTCCTCGTCCACTTCCTACCACCAACATTACCAGGCTCACCCATCTGAGTCCGAGCAAGCCGCATCTGCACCAGAGGAGGAGTCTCAGAAGCCTAATACAAGGTCAGCACTCAACTAGATAGCAGGTAACTGACCCCCCATTGCTGATGTAATTAGCAATAGGAGATCAAGTTTTCTTGAACTCCATTATGAATGGAGATGCCATGTGTAACCAATCAGACTTGGTTCAGATCAGTGGCCCAGTATTGGTGCCATCCATGCTGGATTTAATGAATCCAGCCTGTATCCAATCAGAAGCTGCGACATTACAGCAGCATGACAATATTGCCACGGTGTAACAAAAGCTTTGTGGCGTCAAAGTGTGTTGTATTATTTAGTAGATGTTTACTGGGTGGTTACACACAGATTTTGCAGCTTTGCTTCCAACCCTGCACCTGTCACCTTCTCAATTTTGTGCGATGGTGTGTGTTTGTTCTCCTTGGCTGCGCAGCTATGCAGACCAGAGTGGGGAGGAGGGTGAGGACTATGAAACGGAGGAGCAGCTGCAGGTTCGCATCCTCACCGCGGCGCTGGACTTTGTCCCGCAGCACGGGTGGTCTGTGGAGGCCATCTCTGCTGGGGCTGAGGTGAGTGGGTGGGGCTTGTGTGAGGAGGTGTGGCTTAGAGACATGTATCTATAGTGAGGGGGTGAGGTTTGGGTAATGGGGTTAGAAGGTGGGGGGTAGATTGCTGGAAGGTCATGCTTCTTGTCTCTCTGCTGCGTGACAGAGCCTGGGCTTGTCCTCTGCATCGGCTGGCATGTTCACCAATGGGGCAGGAGACCTGATCCTGCACTTCGTTGCACAGTGTAACAGCCAGCTGACCGAGTCCCTGGCTGAGGAACACAACCAAATCCAGATGGGCCGCGCAGAGTAAGCGACTAAACGCATACAGAGACATACACGCACACGTGCACACACTCACACACACATATGCGTGCGCAAACATTGATTTCTAAACATGCACACATTGACGTTGAGGCCACCAATGTTGAGGTGGGGGGAGTTTCCGTCTATCAAGTGAACTCAAGTGATAGTTTATCGTTTAGGTATTCATCCATTTCTGTTCATATAATAATAGCAGTAATACAAAATGGGTATTTTTCACATTTTCCATATTAATCTCTAAAAACCGTGTTCAGAACTGTTGAGGCTTTAAGGAAAGCCACCTCATTTGCCCTAAAATTATAACCCTGCCTTTGGGCTTTTTTTTCATTTTAATCTCTGAAATACTGTTCAAACCAATCAAGGGAAAAAATCTTCACTTGCAAAGTCATGGAAGATCGGCTGATTTAACTATTTAAAAGGACATATATTGTTGTGCCCTCTGCATGCTTTCAGAATTGATTAATTGATTGTAGAGCTTACACACAAGCCAGACGTCCAAGCATGGATTCAAAGTAAAAGTCTTATTTTGTGGGCTGGTGGCGTATAGCTCAGAGGTGACCGATGTCGGCAGTAGTTCGTTCAAACCGCCTGGCATGTAGTGTCCTTGAGCAAGACACAACCAACTCTAATGCTCTGGAATGAGGCTCAATTGTAATGCTTTGGAAGCGCTATAAATGCAGTCTACCATGTTGACCAACGTTTTCAGAATTTGAAACCAAGTGGGTTATTATTGGAGGCAAGTGAATTGCTTCATTCAATGGGTGATGTTCGGTGCTGAATATCAGTACTTTGGTTTGGAACTTGACAATAAACTGAAGGTCAAATTCTGCATGAAGTCAACATGCAGGAAAATAGGACAATGCGAAGACAGGCTGGTGTCACATGCTAAGACCATAACTTCCTGTCTGTTTCAGGCCCAAGGACACGGCACAGTTCCTGAGAGATGCTGTGGAGGCCCGACTGAGAATGCTAATTCCGTACATCGACACCTGGCCACAGGTAAACCTTTTAGCACGCCCGGCTACAGGTAAGCCTGGTACCGCATCTGGCCACAGGTAAACCTTTTAGCACGCCCGGCTACAGGTAAGCCTGGTACCGCATCTGGCCACAGGTAAACCTTTTAGCACGCCCGGCTACAGGTAAGCCTGGTACCGCATCTGGCCACAGGTAAACCTTTTAGCACGCCCGGCTACAGGTAAGCCTGGTACCGCATCTGGCTACAGGTGCGCTTCCCGCTACATCCTGCTAAAAGTAAACATTTTTACCGTGTCTGTCTACACGTACATTTTCTACAGTTCTTGCAAGGGTTCTACACTAACATTTTTTCCAAGGAGCTCATGTGCTCCTAAGTTGAAAAAAATTAGCAGCACACTGATGCATCCAAATTTGTAGATACCAAAAATGATTGTGCTACCAAAATTATTTTTCCAATTAGCACACATCAGTTTTCATTAGGAATTGCTCCTAAAATGGGGGCACTGTAGAGCCCTGGTTCTTGGGCATGGGTAAAGGCCTAAAAATCTGGACTTTCCCCGCCTTCTGGCTTTCCCCAGGCCATGAGTATCCTGCTGCTCCCTCACAACATCCCCGACAGCCTGAAGCACCTGTCCACCCTGATCGATGACATCTGGTACTACGCCGGAGACCGCTCCACAGACGTGAGTGTGTCCAAATCTGCGTCCAAATCTTCCTCCTCTAACTTCATCTTCTCCCCCGGCCATCAACGCCTCCACTCAATCCGGCCTGGCTCCTCAAAGGTTACTACTCCTCCTCCTCTCTCCCTCTCCTCCTTAATGTGCCCCCACTCTCCACCTCTGTCCAGTTCTCCCTCATGCTCTTCCTTCTCTCTTTCTCCTGTCTTTACCCTCCTCTCTCCTTGTCCGTGTCACTTACTCATTAATCGATTCCTCAGTTAACCGCAGGGTAGAAGAAGCCGGTCTAACCTTCTCTTCTGTCCGTTCTGTGCTTTCTTTCCATATTTCCCTCTTTCTCCTTCTCTTTTGTTGTCTCTTGCGCTCTCCCTCTGTCCTTCCCTCCTTCGTTCTCTTGTCTGTCTCTCTCTTCCTGCTTCTCCGTCCTTCTCTCTCACTCTTTCAGTTGAACTGGTACACACGCCGGGCCGCTCTGACGGGGATCTACAACACCACAGAGCTGGTGATGCTGCAGGACTCCTCCCCTGATTTCCAGGACACGTGGGCGTTCCTCAGCAACCGTATCCAGGATATGATGAACATGGCAGACACAGCTAAGCAGGTACATATTTCCTTTGTAGGCTGTCTTATTTTTGCCAACCTGAGCTGACAGGTAGCGTCTGTTTGCACAGGCTGAGCTCTGAGACCTTCTGTTCACTTTGTCTGCCCGTTGGTCCTGCAGGTGCAGTCCACCGGGGAGGCAGTGGTGCAGGGGCTCATGGGAGCTGCAGTAACTGTGAGTGTTTGAGAGTGTCTCCTGATTGGTTCAGAGAACGTGGCCTATACATTCCTTACCTAGAGTGTTTTTAAAAAAAAAAATTTTAATCTCACTGTCTCATTTTTCTCCCTCTTCCTCCTGCTCCCCCCCCTTCCTTTTCACTTATTCTGCTCCCCGCCCCCCAGCTGAAGAACCTTACAGGAGTGAACCAGCGGCGGTGAAGTATAGGTGTGCACAGACAGCCTCTCTCCACTGTACCCACAGTTCTCTGCTGTATATGTTTTAGTTTGCTCCAGTCTTCACGGTCCTCCATATTCTGCCAGGGTTGGTTTTGTCAGACACTCTGTCCTCCAGTTCAGGGTTTTGTCCTCTAGACAGGCTCTGGAGTCACTGTGCCATAGGTTTGCTCCTCTCTAATTTGGATCAGGAGGAGTTCAGTTTCAGGGTCCGCTAGTGTAGACATCCACCCGTCCATTTGTAAAAACCTGTGACCCTTATATAACGTAATATGAAATATGCATTGCACTTGAAACATTTTGTTGTCTTTGATCTATGAAAATAACTTCAATAAAGCAAAATTAGTTCTCATCTTGTGATGTGCTCAGTGTTTTTTTTATGTCCACAAACATACAGGAGAGAGAACAAGCAAAATGGAGACTACAGCATGAAATAATTTATTAATGTGCTTCTGAGAAATTAATCTTCATTGCATCTTTTTAAATGGCTCTTCTGAACTAATGCAATTATACTACATGATACTAATTATGTAATTTCTGTTTTATGTGGAGACTTTGACACATTGGCAAAACATTGACGATTATAATGCAAATTGGCACTACATTCTATAGGCAATATTTTTTCTTGAGTCAGTCGATCCAAAGAAAGGTAGAAGTTAACCGGAGAGCCAGGGTATGTGGAGAAGTCCGGACTGGGTGGAGGAGTGGTTGGAAGGTGCCAGAAACATACTGAATTGAACAGGGGTGGGTAATTCCATTCCTGGAGGGCCATTGTATATGCATGTTGTTGTTTCCAATTACCCTACCAAAATGGTTTTCAACAGCAAGTGGTGGTTGTAGAATACACTTCAGTAAAGCGTTTTGTAGTCAGTGGAGTCATTAAGTTGGCAATAAACGCACCTAAAATGTGATATCACACTTACAATTTGGTTAATACAATAAGAGCAGCAGTCGGCACAAAATCCAGAAGCAGACGTGGCCCTCCTTGCCAGCCCTGAAACAACATCCCAAAAAAATCACTCACAAAAAAAAGTACAATACTAGAGCTTTTGGAGAATTTAAGGATCTGCTAAAGTTTCTAAAATAAGTTTAAATTTTCACCCCAGTAGATAAGTGAAATTGTAGTTCTGTGCAGGTTTTGTTAGCAGTGTATTGCTAACAAAAATGTGCTATTCAGCTGCCAGCAAGACGGCCGCTGTACCTGCTTGCCCACAGCTTCTGCTCGTGTTGGAATGTTCCGGAGACCATTCCAACTACCATTACAGTCCAAGAGTCACACAGTAAATTATGACCAGCGTTTTTTTTTCTTTCTATTTGGTACATGACGCATAGATTGAAACATTAACTCAAGTCTGACCAGGGACTTGGCTGAAGTGTGTGGGAGTATGTGTATTGCTCCAATCCGTAATGAAATTAATTTCAAATATGTTCTAGAAATATGTCTGAAATAAATACAGGGTATTTCTGTGTGGTGTACTGTGAGGTGGGTACTGCTGTATGTTGCTGCTCTAAAAGTGGGCAAAAATCCCAGATCAACAGCCGAGCCGGTAGCTTTTCTGCCAGCTACAACTGAGCCTCTGTTCTCTGTCTGCAGGACCAGACTGAGCTTCAGATACTCCACCCAAATAGGCAAACTGGGCCTGTATTCATAAAGTGCCTCAGACTAGGACCGCTGATCTAAAATCAGGTTTCCACTGTCCATATCCTAACCGTATCCATTATAAGACGAAATGCAAAACTGATCCTAGATCAGCACACTTTCTCTGAGGTGCCTTATGAACGTAGGCCCAGACTACGCTCTGGAAAAGGAAGGTGGGAGTGCAGGCCCAAAGGATTTCACATCACCAATGAAACACTGATGTCAGTTCAGCCACACGTTGCTTAACCAGGCTGGAGCGCTGACTGCAGAGCTTTGGAACACAGCGAGCTGGGGAAACTGGGCAAGGCGAATAAAGGTGCTTTTGTCAGGAGGGGTTAGCGGTCTGGAGCGCATATGAACGTTGCCTCAGTCCGTTCTGACATCACGCTCCCTTGTTTACTTTCTCAGTACATTTCGGGAGGTGGGAGGATGGGGGGGGGGGGGGGGGGGGCGGGGGGGTTATGGAGTTCAGGTTGGGTGGTGGAAGAATGGGCGGAGTCACAGATGGGTTTGTGATCTCATTGGAACGTCCAGGTTTTTTTTCCCTCTGTAATTATTCAAACCCCTCTTACTTCTCAATCCCTCTCAACCCCCTAACGTCACATGGAACATCCTGCTCCATGCAGGCACTCCTCGCACCCGTGAGAGAAGGGAGAGTCATGGGGCTCTGTCTCTCAGGCCTCGAGCTTCTCTGAGCATGATCCCCGTCCTGAGGTCAGTGCCCCGTCCCTCACTCTTAAAGTACTGCTGCTGGTGTTCCTTCTACTGCTGTTGTGCTGCGGCTCGTTCTGCTATTAGCATTGCTACCGTTGCTGTACTATTACAAACGCTGCGCTTGAACTGCACTGATGCTAGCCCGCTACTGGCACTGGTGATTACCGGTTGTTGTGGCAGCTGTAGCTGCAGTGCTGGTGTGGTCACGAAGAACGCAATGTCTGCAGTAGAGCCGGAGACAGAACCACAGGCAGGAAGGAGGCCTTTGGTGCAAAACATGTCTGTGGTTCTGTGTCCAGCTGTACTGCGCCCATTGCGTTCTACTCTCACTCGTGTCTGGTGA
Source organism: Anguilla rostrata (assembly GCF_018555375.3). NCBI lineage: Eukaryota > Metazoa > Chordata > Actinopteri > Anguilliformes > Anguillidae > Anguilla > Anguilla rostrata. The sequence goes on from NC_057937.1 coordinate 35,202,828, forward strand.
TGTATATACACACAAACGCATGTGCTCTGTGCAGTTTGAGCTCCTGTGTCATCAAGGTAGGCCATCTTTAATTTAGGTATTATTTTCTTCCAAGTAAGAGCTATTCTAAAATATTTTCTGATATTTTCATGTGATACACAGGACATAGGACGTAACACACAAAGCAGTAAAGCTTTTAGATAAACACTGGCAATAGACACATAATCTTTTAATTTCTCATCAAGAAAAAATCTTTTGCATGAAATAGCAATTAGTGAGATTATGGAACAATGGAAGCACTGCTATCTTATCTTTATCTAAAAATAGTGTTTTCATTCTTTTCAAAGAAGAAGGGATAGTAACCATGGATCTTGTGTTTACACAACTGGTTGTCTGTTTAATCCAGGAAGCTATGGTTAGTCATCCATGAAGAAAGAAACATTACTGCAAGCAGTGCACTGTTTAGCCATTTGAAAGGATTCAGAAGAACAATTAAAAGAAGAATGAAGCCTTCTTCCCTCGTTTATTTCACGGCAGAAGAAAGAGCAGGGGAGGAAGGACAGAGCCAGAGGCGTGTTCAGCACGGGTTTGAGTGAAATGCCACAAGGGCGTGTCAGTTTTCGATCAGCGCTGCTAAATTCACCACTGGGATCCTGGTCCCTTCCGTTATTCTCAACTGCAACCAGTTTCACCAGCAGAATACAGAGGCAACCATAAGTCTTCTGTTAAGGAAACTACTAGCCGTGCAGGTGAGTCATGATTTTTGTATCAACCCAAAAGTATTTGAAGTATACTTATTTGTGAATAAACATAACCAAGCAACATATTTGTTTATGAATATGAAAATAAATGTAATATATTCTTTAAGTATGAGGTATAATTTTGTTGTGTGTCATAAAATTGTGTACTACAGTACATCATATCATAAAATGCCTTTACGTTGTTTGCATTAGATAACACAGATTCAGATTATATCCCTTATTTTATTTCTGATAAATGGCCACCATGTGTGTAGTTTTCCAGCGTGGGTTAAATTTGCTGAGTTGCCATTCCATTCTGAGAGGTGGGGGCAGGGTTAGGGTCAGGGCTGGTGGGGGTGCGTAATTCACAGCTGTGTGGCCTACACTCATGGTCTCTCACAGAGGCACCAAGGGAGGCTGAGCATTAATCTGTACCTTCATTATGATATGCTCACCACGCAGCCGGAGAGCCCAGAATTCAGGGTGAGTCTCATCAAGTGTGAGTTTGTGTGAAAGAAGGGAAGTCCGATGAATGTGCACGTGACACAGAGCATTTGTGTGCATGTGTGTGTCTCTCAGAGAGAGCCGATCCTCAAGAATTAGATCGTAAGTGAAATTCTATAAAATATCTTTTGAAAACCATTACGAGAATTATTTTTTTTGAATAACAACAGTACTGGGGGTGTGAATTATTACCAGCCAGTCCTGGAACTACAGGGCCTAGCTGGTCACCAGCCAAAGCCATTTTCTATAAGCTTTGGATATAAGTTAGAAATGAATGATATGTTAATAAAACCCTCTTTCTTCAGCAGAAAAATGTGAATCGCTAAATAAAAACTTTTTTCCCCCCATTGACAGATGGCATGAATACGCTAATACACCTGCACCCCAACCTACAAAAGATGATAGAGTGGTGGCACTACGCACACCTCATAATGATGTTTGGAAAGCAGTTTAAAGCTTAAGAGGAGATAGGCACAGTGCACTTATTTCTAGTTCAATGGTTTCTGCATATGTATGGTATATGAAATATTTTTTGCACTACAAAAAACATGCAAATTAAAAATCCACCGAACTCAGGCTACAGACTGGATGAAATCTTAACCACCCCAGCCCTAAATGTGACCGGGAATCGCAAGGGATGAAATATAATTAGCCACGGCATTGCTGAGAGGGGATTTTCCTCACTGCGGCATTGCTCACCAGCGATAATAATCGCCCACCTCTGGCCAATAAGGGAATTGCAGTTTGCTCAGCTGGTGGCCCGTGGAGCGGAAAAAACCAGTTGGCTGGCTGCGCTCATTTTGTGGGGGGCAAGTGCGACGGGATGGGATGAGCCAGCAGTTGTGATGGGACATTCCAAATTGGGCTAAAACACTAGGAAAGGATGCCTAAAACTGTAACGCGTATCTGTGTGTGTGTACGTGTGTGGTCCATGTGCAGGTGTACTTGTGTGCGTCGAGGTCGGTATGTCAGGTGCGTGCGTGTGTGTGCGTGCGCGTACGTGGTTAGCGCAGCGATATCTGCGTCCAGCTCTCCTGGTGTCAGCGGTGGGTTCTGTGTGCCTCTGTCTCCTGCGTCACGCCAGTGGTTTTACCCTATGGTAGGTTACCATGCTGTTCTACCACAGGGTAGAACCACGGACGGGATGCTGGGAGGAGTCTACGGGTACCCCCCGCGTCACAGCCTCGTCTCAAGGGTCAGACTCGAGGGTCAGGACAACACACTCTGTCCATTGTGTGTGTGTGTATGTGTGTTTGTGTATGTGAGAGAGCGTGGGCGTGTCAGCAGCAACAGCACTTCAGTCATGTCAATATATTATCCGCTTGCCAATATGTAACTGTTTATGTCTGCCGCTAGTTTGATGATGGGTGTGTGCTATTGTTTATTGCGGAATGCACATGTTGTTGCGTATATGTGTATATGAGGGTGCAGTGGTGCATTTTTTCGCATGTTGTGTGTCACTGTGTAGATGTTTTTGTTGTGTGCTGTTCTGTTGAACCTGGGCTGGACGGAATATTCCTCCAGTTTAATTAGAATGTGCTGTTTCAAGGAGGACATGTGTCACCGCATTGCTTGTGTAGGTTAGCAGGTTATTGAATGCCCAATAATCTGGTGCCAGCCAAAAGCATTCTTCTTCATTCTGGTGTCTATCTGATGTAAAGATGTACGGTTGTAATGATAAAACCAATAAAGCTCCCATTTAAAATGAAGACCTGTCTGTCATTCCAGGCGCGAGGGCTTTGCTCTTTCTCCCGCTCTAGTTCTCCACCACACCCAGGATATGTCTGCCTTCTCTGTCTCTCAACGAAGCCCAGCATGTGTACTCTCTAGATATGTAAGGGGACAATGAGGTAACTGCGTATAAAAAGGACTGCAATTCCTTCACTGGTCACTCGATATGGATGCAAATACCCTCGAATTAGAGCTGACAGTCATCACTTTAACCTCATATTAACAGTTTCGTTTCAAATCCAATACACAGCCAAAACTACAAAAGGTATGTCACTGTCCATATACAGCCTGTACTGTATATAGCTTACCTTCATTCTCACCTCACATTCATTTGGGTGTCGAAAGTGGGCATTGTAGGGGGTGTGGCTAATGAAGGGACTGTCATGTCAGCTGTCTGCTGCCTGCACAGAGAGAAGAATCTATAGGAGCATGGCTGTGTAGATGATTCAGTGTTAAGAGGCATAAGATTAACAATAAAGACAGGAGAAAACATTTTAAATTTATTCTTTATTGGTTAGGTCATCCAGCTACCTTACCTTTCAAATATTAAATTCTTTAAAATATAATCTTAAGAAAACAAAACCCCAAACAACAGTAAAACAAACAAACATTTGTTATATAACAATAAAATGAAATAAAAATATCCAATACAGAAAATCCTCCATGACCCAGTATACACAAAATGGCACTCCATCTTTTCGTGTTCTTCACTAAACATAATTTAAACAATCTAACGATGGATACAGCTTCAATACAATATTAGAGTACAAGAGATACAGATGCATCCATAATATGGTTAATATGGGGATCATTCTCTTGTTCTGCTTTCTTCCGAACGACAAGTTTGTCTACAGTACAATCAAGCTTGTCTGAAGGGGGGGGGGGGAGGGGTGGGTGGTGTGGCGTTCGGTTGAGGGGGAAGGCGGGGCGGCGGTGGTCAGCCAGGGGTCAGGCTGAGCTGCTACGAGGGTCTTAAAAGCCAAACGTGTTCTCTCCGCTGTACGCCACGTACAAAAAGCCATCCTCGTCCTTCTCTTTCTCGTACAGCTGTCCCATCGTTAGGCTGCAGGGGGCGACAAGGAGCAGTGGCAAGTTATTTCACTCAAACTTGATGGCTGGAGATAACCTCTCTCTGCAGGTCACCTGTCCTGTGTGTTTACAGCCATATACTAACGAAAGCTCTGTTAACAACTGACATTACTGTAAGTCTCAGGAATACTTTCACTACCTCACCATCCTTAGTAACCATTGCAAAACAGTGATAATAATAATAGAAAATTCTAAATTTCAGATAATATTCAAAAATGTTAACAACATTCACCGTGATCACTGTATGTGACATATACAGGTAGTGGAAAATGACACAGAACCATGTATAAGTGAAATCAAAGGGATTAACGATGCAATAGTACACTTCATTATTCAGCAGACCTTTCAAATTAACACACTTTCCATTGAAGAATCATATGGATTTCTGGATACTGGATTTTTTCCCCTATAACAAGTACCCCAATTCTAAAAAGATATTATTCAAGTCCACAGGCTTTTTGATGAAAAACAGCAAACAAGCCACTGTCTAGTGCACATCCATTACGCATTTTAGGCATTTAGTGTACAACCTTATCCAGACTGATTTACAAAGCCTACATTCTTTCCATACAATCTATTTATATATGTGAATATTTACTGAAGCAATTCAGGTTAAGTCCAACAAAAGTACAACAGCAGCACTCCACCAAGGAATCAAAATTATACGCTCAGAGTTACAAACCCGGTTCTCTAACCATTATGCTACACTGCCTCCCCACGTACTCTATGATTTAAATCCACAAAAGTAACCTCCGCACTCTCACATCTGCAAAAAGCGAACGGAATGAGCAGACTGCTCTGCACAGACATTTGAGAAACGCTGAGACCGAGGCTAAGTGCACTTTTCCATATTACGCTGCTAACCGCGCCGTCTGCTGCCATAAAATCAATTAGCTTTAGCCGGGACTCGCCGCGTGCCATAAAACAGCGCTCGCAGTCTCCCGTAAAGCATTTTGACAGCCGAACGGACTCGCAGACTACTTCTCTTGCGCGAAAACGCGGCCGCTCTCTGACCTGGACTGCGGGACGGTTTTGTCGACAAACAGGAAGATAGCTTTCTCGGAGGGCAGCTGGATCCTCTTCCGGATGATCCACATGAATTGGGCCACCGTTATGTCCGAAGGAACCAGGTACTTTCGCTTGTCGATGTCCACGATCTGCGAGCCGGACACCTTCTCCACAATCACCTGAAATCAGCCCACAAAGAATGGTTATGTAAAGAAAGGGAAAACTATTTAAAAAGGGTCACCGTACACGAAATAAAACATTACATTGCACTCGATATAATATACATTATACCCCTGTTACTCAAATCACGGTTCTCCAGGTCCAAGAACTGCTGGTTTTCTACCCTCCCTTTATCTGGAAGTCAGGTGTGAATAGAGTCTGACCAATCAGTAGCACTAATTGCTTTGTTAATTACCAAGGGGGAAAATAAACCAGGGCTGGATTTGGATTTGAGGTCCAGATTTGAGTATCCATGTATTATACTATATATTTAGCAGACACTCTGGTCCAGAACTATCTACAATTACGCAAGCTAAATTTCTGTGGCTAATAAAAACATCAGCTGAACTCAGCTTCTGAAGGCTTCTCACTCATAAGTGAATAATTGTAATTTCCACATTATCTTTTTCTTTTTTTATCTTTGTTATTCGCACCCTCACAGGTGAATGTGTTGCTAAAACATTCACTGATCATTCAAGTGCTTCTCTGTGCCTTTGGGTAAGCTCAGATGGTTCCCTTCAGAGGATCCCTCCCACCCAAACAGACCAGATAATTTTTACTCTTAAACGCAACACAGCAGGAAGAGGAAGACAGCCAAACACACACACACACACACACACACACACACACATACACACACACACACGCACACAATCTTACCGGAACCCTGTCAGGGTATTTGTTGCGGATTTTTGCAGACTCCACACATCGGTGCTCTATGAAAGACAGAGTTAGAGGAATTTAGTAAGGATACGCCAGGGAGCGGCAGGTTCAAATCCTATCTGTGGGGTACAGTATTCGCCCCTCGCATCCTCCACCTGTACCTCCAGCTCTATCAAAGGACGGATCTGTCAACTCTATTGACACAAATCATGCACGATGTAAAGAACGGGCATTGCAACAGCTCTCTTTCATAGCCCAAATCCCAGAACGTGTTTCCAAACACTGGACTGTCGCACACTGTTTGTTTATCATCTATAGAAATGTACAACTGCAGTGTCTTTGTCTGGATGGACAAAAAGACTTAAATACAGCCTGTCTGCTGTCTTATGGTGACCATAAGCTGTTCTGTGTGTCCAAAACACATAGATCAGCTGAAATGTAATTCAATACCTGTGACTCCATAATGAAATGTCACTACCTTTAATTTTTCCCTCTTATAGTTGTTGACCATTTGTTTCTAGCATTCTATGTGTTCCGCCATTGCAAGCAATCTGTGTATGTTTGTATGTATATATGCATGCATGTATCTGTGTGAGTACAGCCTGGTGTATATCTTTCTTCCTCAAAGCTTACTGCCACTGATTTCAAGCAGTGTTTTTACAATGCCTGTTGTTTACAATATGCCGTGTAAACTATGCAAGTTAATTGACATGAATGATTTTGCAATTCAAAAGGCTGTGTTCTTTACAACTGTGTTTACTTGAATGCAAGTAAACCCCCTTACACCCCCACCATCCACTATGTTCCTATGCTGTGCATTGGTCACTAGTGCAGTTAATAGTGCACCGCAGTCATTTCGGTGGCCCGATAAAGTGGCCCCACACGGCTCAGATCTCCCTCCAGGACACGGCTACATTAAATTATTATATTTTCTTATCCTAAGAAATTATCACAACACCATCACGAGGTCGAGGCTAGGCATTGCCTTAAAAGAATAACAGCTTATGGATCTACTGTCCGACGTCCGGGGAAGAAAAGGGTAATGAAAGAAAAAGTAAATTACTCCTTCGCTCCACCTGCTAGCATTGAGGCGTGCAGGGTATGCGGGATTACAGGCTTGCCTAAATTGCTTGGTTTCTACGGTTTGTGGATTTCATTGAGGCCGTCGATGTTTATAACGCAAACACACGGGCTATCTCCAAATGCTTATTTTACGCAACAATGTATCTTGTTCACACACGTAATTCTAGCTCCGTCTAAACCCGAGAAAGGGTGTTGTTGTTTTCAACCTTCCTTATGTCAAGTTGCTTTTAGTCTTTTGTTCAGTCAATCTGTAATACGTGGTGTTGAAACGACACATTTGTATTTATTTCGTTTTTTGTGATTTGCGACACCACAGTTGAGTGGACACAACTGACGACAGAAGCCATATTATGAAAGCGCCTGATTCTAGAACGGCCGAACAGCGTTAAATTGTCTGCTTTTCTAGCCAGTTAACATTTAACCTCATTGTAAACATCCCGTGACATAGGGCTTCGCTTTACTTCAACTGCGTATCTATATAAACTAAACGTACGTGCGTTCTGTTTTTCGCTGTTTCCATTTTATTTTACCCCGACCAAAAATGTCAACACGTAGCTGATCATGTAGGCTACTTGCATTCTGTATGAAAACGCGAGGAAGTAATATGTCTGGCCATGCCACCCCTTGAGCTAGGCCTCTACAACGCAAAATAACAAGGCAAAAAATCAATGTCTGGAATCAAAAAATGGAAATGGTGATCATCGCAGCAAAAAATAAGATAAGATAAGAATTAAACCATCATACCCAGGGAATGGTCCTCTTTAAACATCCATTTCATTTTTGCAGATTCTTCTAGTAAATACTTAAAGCCAAAATATTAAAAACTATGGTAGTTGAAGAAAAAGATATGAATATTATTACGACTTTCCCAAAAACAAAAGTACGCTGAAACAGATACGACACTTACAGTACGTAGCAAAACACAGTTCTAACATTCGAGTCCAACCTTGCAGCTGACGTCATTATTTGATCATACCATTTCAACTACTTGGGAGGGGGACACACTACGGCGAGATATAGATTCTCGTGCTTTTCTTCTACAGTAGTGTACTTAGGAACAAATTGGTTAAATAAGCAGCCGTATTACAACTAACCCTTTATGATTCATATATGTACATTGCAATTTAAATACAATTCAATATAACCATTCTGTTTTCATTTTGAATTCTATGATGTAATTTGTTGTACGTTGCACTGGATAGCAGTGAGTGTAATGTAAATGCTATACAGATTCTCAGTTATTTTGTTTGTGAACTACCTCATGTGGTGGTTTAAATAAAAGCTTTTACACAGCATGGATGAAGGCAAGCCTTTCGATGACCTTGAACCCACGTTTAACGTAATACTTCTGCTTGATTGTATATAAAACGGTAAAAAAAAAAAAGAAGTGTGGCTCTAGTTATAAATCATAAGGGTGGAGGCAGATGCCACAATTTGTATTTGTATCTGTATTTGTTCAACCAACAAAATGATTTGTAATAGTATTTCTATTCCGTACTAAATGCCAAAAACCCTCATTTCTACCATTATAATCACTGACACTGTGATGACGCTATATTGAAACTACAACGGTTGTCTCGTGCAGGCTGGCTAGTATGGAAACTAGAGAGATGGTTTCCAGCATTATTGCAGTTTCAATATAGCAACTAGTTAGCAACTTACTTTTTAAAATCACATAACACCTTCGAAATCCACGGTTGAGATATTAATGGATCTAATGTATCTCATAGTACAAAACGTGAAAGTGAAACTCTCTTAGACTTTCGTTCACACACACACACCTTATTTTCGGCAGAAAACGAAATCATTATGGGAAAAAAGCATTGGAAATCTGCCGAGAGAATCTGGCTGAAAATGCGAACTTACTTCCTGGTTTTAGGACTACAAACGAATGGTTATGTAGGTAACATCGGTTCTATGAATAAACGTCAACAGGACACTGTATGGGTCGACAGTATAGCAAATCAGTCAGTCAGGGATGTAGTGGAGTAATGGACACATTATTTAGATGGAGCAAATGTAAAAATAACCACTGGGAGATAAAAACACCCTGAATCTTAAATTATATTCAAGGTTTCTCCGCTGTCCCGAGGACAGAGGAGGCAACATAGACGACGCCACGTCCAGGCGACAAAGCCTGGCAAACGTGAGGGATGAAGCCCAGCCAGCCACCGCACATATGTCAGATAGCGGGGCACAACGAAATAAAGCCCAAGAGGCAGCCACACCCCGAGTGGAGTGAGCCACCACACCTGTGGGAGGGGGCACACCAGTGCTGCTGTATGCCATGGAAATTGCATCTACAATCCAGCGGGCCAAACGCTGTTTAGATAAGGCTTGGCCCTGCGCAGCACCTCCATAGCAAATAAAAAGATTGTTGGTTTTCCTCACAGCCCCTGTGTGGGAAACATAAGATCGCAAGGCCCAGACAGGGCACAGTGAGTGAAGTCTGGCCTCCTCAGGGAAGTCATGAGGGGGAGGATGAAAAGCCTCCAAAACCAAAGGCCGAGAAACGTACGACCGCGAGAGGACCTTAGGCCGAAAAGCAGGATTAGGAAGCAGAGAAGCCGCAGAGCCACCGTCACCCAGCCGTAAACAGAAGGGGTGCACGGACAGTGCATGAAGCTCGCTTACACGCCTCGCAGAGGCAATGGCGAGCAGGAAAGCAGTTTTTAGAGAGAGGAGACTGGCTAAGGGCTCAAAGGGCGGCTCGGTGAGGGCATTCAAAACCAGTTGTAAGTCCCAAGAGGGGAGCGAGGTTGACCTAGGTGGGCGAAGCTGCCTGGCTCCTCGGAGGAACTGGCTGGCAAGGGGGTGCGAACCCACCATCAGACCATCGATACGCTCATGGCAGTCAGAGATGGCAGCCAGGTAACCTCTCAGCGTAGACTCCGCCAACCCCTCTTCAAAGAGGGACTGAAGGAGCGCTAAGACCACTGGAATGTCACAGAAGACCGGGTCAGACCCTTTTTCCCGGCACCAGCGGCTGAACCTGCCCCATTTCCTGGGCATAAAGTGCCCTCGTAGAGGATCTAGGTCCCGTAACAACCTCCATCCACGGGCCAAACGTGTAGGCTGTAAATCCCCGGGTTTGGATGCCATAGCAGGCCGTGGGCCTGCGACAGCATACCCACCCTGGTCGGGAGGCGCCCTCATGGACACGCCTTGAGCGTGTGTCCAGACCAGGAGTTGGTGTGCCTTGACATGCAGGGTCGGAGACTGTACACTGCCTTGTCGGTTGATATAGGAGACAGCGGTGGAGATGTCTGTTCGAATCAGGATGTGCCTGCCCCGGACTACTGGGAGGAAATGGGCCAGTGCCCGAAGAACTGCCTCCATTTCTAGAAGGTTTATGTGCCTCCCCGCCCATGGGGGGGCTCCACAACCTTTTCAGGGACCGACCCTCCCAGATGGCTCCCCAGCCGGTCTCGGAGGCATCCGTGGTGATAGTCACTCTTGAACACACTGGCCCCAAGGGAACACCCTCCTTGAGGCCAGGGGTCGAGAGACGCCAACCCACCACCTTCAGGCACTCCTGAGTAACAGGAAGGAGTCTCCGCCCATCCTCGTGTGGGCTCACTCCATGTGCCGCCAACCACCACTGTAACGGGCGCATGTGCAGCAGCCCAGGTGGCACGACCTGGGCCGCTGCAGCCATCAGGCCGAGCAGCCTCCCACAATGCTTCACTGTCACCTGCCACTCCGTAGCAAACTGTGACAGACTCTCCCGCAAAACACGCTGCCTCTCTGGAGTCAGAGAGGCCCGCATGGACACAGAGTCCAAGTCCAGGCCTAGAAAGACCCTCTCTCTGAAGGGGATGAGGTGGCTCTTTTTTTTAGGGTCAGGCCCAGGCTAACTAAATGGGCCAGCAGGGACTCTGTGTCCCTTCCGGCCTGCTCTTCTGTTGGGGCACAGATCAACCAATCCTCTAGGTAATTCACAATGCGAATTCCTCGACGACGGAGTGGGATCAGTGCGGCATCCATGCACTTTGTGAAAGTGCGTGGAGCTAGGGCCAAGCCAAATGGGAGGACCGAGTACTCATACTCCCTGCCCAGAAACGAAAAACGGAGGTACTTCCGGTGATCCCGATGTTTGGGGATATGGAGGTATGCATCCCGCAGGTCCACCGAGGTGAACCAGTCGCCGTCCCTCACTAATGGGAGGAGGCGGGACAGGCGGAGCATGCGGAAAGGCAGGCATCTTAGAAAATGATTGAACCCTTTCAGGTTTAGGATGGGGTGGAAGCCTCCATCCTTTTTTGGTGTGAGAAAATAGGTCGAATAAAACCCCTGTCCTGCTGCCACCGAGGGCAGGGGTGTTATCGTTCCTTTCTCCAACAGCGCTGCAATTTTGTCGGGGAGAGCCTGCGCAGCAGCCCCGTCCCTCACTCGAGTTGGAATGATCCCACGAAAGCGGGGGGGCTTGGTCTTGAACTGGAGCCTGTACCCTGCTGAGCACCCATGGGCACTGGGTGCACAGGCGCCATTGGGTGAGATGGAGAGGGGAGAAACGCGGGGCTGGAGGCTGCCAACCGTCAGCGACGGGACTGGCTACCAGGAGCAGGCTTGCTGGGGGGTCTACGGGATCGGCCCTGGTCCTGAAAGGAACGCTGGGGCCCAGGGCCCGAGGAGTTGGGTGAGGGCCCAAAAAAGACCTGGTGTCCACCAGAGTGGGTGGGGCCAAAAGATGGAGGTGCTCCACGACCAGCACGCCTTCCAAACGCACTGCGTACTGGGGGCCTTGGTGTCGGAACCTGTCTCACAGAACGCGCCAGATCTAGACATTCTTTGAACATAGGATTCATTAATTTTTCTATTTAGGAATTTATTTTGAATTTAAATAATGAGAATGTTCTGTCAGATATTTAGCTGGTTCCATTATACATGAACCCCCCCCCCCCCCTTCAGACACAAACACACACACATACACATGGACTCTAGTTTAAAAAAAGTTCCTGTAATTTCTTCTATTTATACAATAAAATTTACAGAAAATGACATACCAAACAATAAACAAATCAAAAATGGGACTTTTGAATGCATTAATGACTGTACAAAAGTAACATACCAAATTGCCTTCACACACATGTAAGGTGGTTTACAGAAGCTCCTTATCAGACTTCCAAAAGAAAACAGACTGTTTACTGTGCTGACAGGGAGTCAGAAAGTGTGATAGAGAGACAGTGCTCAGTTGCAAAACATCTGATTAGATCAGCATTATGTAAAACTTAGGTTCACCATAATAGAGTGTAATCATGTTTTGTATTGTTTGAAAGCTGATGACATGGGGAACAAGTTTGTGTCTCAGCTACAAAGGTTAACCCAGAGTGATATGCTTACAGAGATAGCCCAAGCAGGATTAATTGTTGTACTGTTTTGTCATGATTGTGTCTTTATTTGATGACTTGGGGCTTTTCCTAGTATTTAATGAGAGAAGTGTAATGGCCCGGGGAGACTCGAAAATACGCATATGCATATAGCCATTTCACTACACACACTCTTCTACATCTGTTTATTATGATCATTCCACATGCTGCAAAATAAACCGCATTCACTTTTACCTGGATTTACTTTTTGACTGTTACCACTGCACACCTAGCATTTTCAGGGTCCTAACATAAATTTCGAACTCAGCATATCTGCACCCCCTGGTCACTCGCCCATACACTAGTGCCGTAGCAAGATACACAATTGTATATGCAGGTTACACACGCCAGAGGCCGTGTGTACTAGCTACGATAGATAGCGATCCGGATAGAGCCACACTACTGGCAGATCACGTGCAGTCTCCTTCTGTGCACAACTGTTAGCACAAATGAAAGATTAAAACATTATTTTGGAGTCAGATGAAATGAAGTTAATTTAAATTAATCCAGTAGCACCGGGTAACCCTACACGCGTTCCTTCGCCACTCTGATACTTCCAATGTTTTGTGTATATGAGGGTTCAACTCAGCAGGTGTTGTGTAATATGCAGTTACAAACTGTAGGCCTGATTAGAGCTGCCTTAATTGAGTCCCACCTGTCATTTTGATTCCCATATGCTGCCAACTGCAATTGAAGCACAGAATATAATGAAAAATTATTACAGCAGGGGTCCACCATATAGACGTTGGTAATTTTGACAAACTTTCAATCCCTAATTTCTACAATAATTTAAATAATTCTATCATCAGATATTTGAACTAATGAACTGTCACACGGCCCTCCATGGCACGAGTTTGACACCACTGGTGTATATGAAGGATTTCTTACACACAAGGTGTTGTCGGTACAGTATGCAGTTAAAAAACTGTAGGCTGCTGATTAGGAAGCTAATGACATATAGACTGAATGCACCCTGTCATTTTTGTTGATTTCCTTCTAATGCTAAAAGCTGACCTAATGAGGCAGACAGGTAGGGCTTAATGCCAAAAGCCCAATTACACAGCAGGGGGCTCGTCAGACACTTGATGACATTATAGAAGTTGGTTGAATATCCCGAATAAAAAACATTTTCAAATCAATAATATTTTCTTCATATATGGATTCTCAAAAATCAGATTCGTTCCCATCAGATATTTAGGTGAAACAACTTAACTGTCACAAGCCAGTGAATTTGCAACAGGATGCATATGATATGCAAATTAGCTGTATGGAAATGGCCACAACACTAATTTTCAATCCAGTCCATTAAAAATTGCAGCAATATATTTTCAACATGAAATAACCAAATAAACTATGCTAAACTGCCCCTGTTGACCTGAGTGAAATTTGGTTAATCTTGGGCAGGCCTTTATAAATTTAGTTCATTTGAGAGTTTTTAAGTAAAATAATATGCCCACTAAGGCCAAGGATATGAAACTACAATTCTCACAACTTTATTCAGAAATGCAATGAGCTCTATAATGTTTGGAATGAGGACATTTTTTTTTTCTTGATTTGGCTCTGTACTCCACAATTTTAGATTTGTGACCAAACAGTTCACATGTGGTGAGTGCACATTCTCAGCATTTATTAAATTGGATTTTTTCGTTTCACCATTTAGAAATAACATAACTTTTTATATATAGCCCCCATATTTCAGGACACCACAAGTTTGGCACATATTAATATTACGTAAATGAAAGTAGTTAGTACTTTGTTGAATATTCTTTACATGCAATGATTGCTTGTGGTCTGTGACCCATCACCAGGTGTTGAGTATCTTCTCTGGTGATGCTCTACCAGGCTTTTACTGCAGCTATCTTCAGCTCCTGCTTGTTTCAGGGGCTTGTTGCCATACGTTTTCTCTCAAGCATTAAAAACGTATTTTTAGTTGGAATCAGATCTGGTGAATGACTGAGCCAGGCGAATTTGTTGCTTTAGCGGTATGTTTAGGATCATTGTCTTACTTTAGGAAGCAGTGCTCTCCAATTAATTTGTAGGAATTTGCTTGAAGAAAAGTGAGCCAGTAACTGTTGCAGCCATACATGCCCAAACCATAACACCCCTACCACCATGTTTCACAGGTGAGGGAGGTGCTTTGGATCTTGGGCAGTTCCTTTTGACCTCCAGTTTGCTCTTGCCATCACTCTGATACAAGCGAGTTTCATCTGTCCACAAGACCTTTTTCCAGAACTCTGCAGACTCTTTTACTGTAAGTACTTCTTAGCTATCTGTTACCTGGCCATCCTGATTTGTGGCTAACTAGTGGTTTGCATTTTGCAGTGTTGCCTCTGTACTTCTGTTCAAGAAGTGGTCACTGGCACATCCGTTGCCTGCTTCCTGAAGAGTGTTTCTGATCTGCCTGATAGGTTTTTTTGGGGTTTTCTTCATTATGGTGAGAATTCTTCAGTAATTAACTGTGGAGGTCTTCCTTGGCCTACTAAACCCTTTGCGATTACTGGGATCACCAGTGGCCTATTTCTTTGTAATAATGTTCCAAACTGTTGATTTTGGTTAGCCTAAGTTCTGGCCTATATCTCTAACTGTTTTTGCGTGTTTCGCACCCTAATAATAGCTTCCTTGACTTTAATTGGCTCAGCTCTGGTCCTCATGTTGACAAATGCCAATAACAGACTTCAAAGTCAATCAAAAGCCGTGAATCAAGCGCCCAGGCTCACTGTCGAGGTAATCAGCACATTGTCAATCAATCAAACAATTAAACATCGGTGCTGATTAGCAATCCTCAACAGCTGTGGCGCAGAGACCGAGAGCCGCCCCGCCCACTCTCTCTCTGCAGCCAACGCAAAACCACGGCCACCCTACCACACTGCAATTTAACCACTTGTGAATTGTTTGATTACAAATTTAAAATCATGAATTACAGAGTCAAATCCAGACAAAATATGTCTTTATCCCAAACTTCATGGAGGCCACTGTACATGTAACTTCTCATGTTTTCAGAGGTGATGAGGACAGCTCTTCTTCAGGGTAAATATTGTCTTCATATGTTGTATTGTACATTTTAAATATAGATATTTTGTTATTTAATGTGCCAAATTCATTAAATAATAAGTTCAGTTACAAATTCTGTTTGGTTTACAAATTCTAGGTTTCTTCTCCTCCCTGCAGCCCATCCACTTACCCATTAGACTTCAGGAAGCTCTAATTGTGTCTATAGACAGAGAGCTGCTCCAAGTCTTCAGGGTCATTTGGGGCCCATGTAGTGAACGGTTAAAAAATCAAGTCTTCAGAAATACACACAATGCTTCAAAGCGTGCATCCAATATAAATGAAAAGGTGTGTGTCTGCAGGACTCTTTCAAGTTTAATAGAAAGGAGTTAGGCTTCTTAGACCCTCTTTGAGGGCTAATCCTGTGGGTTTGAGAGGTCATTGCAGACGTTCTAAACACAGTTCAGAAACATTATGCAACACCTTGCTTGTAAAAAAACAATGTCTGTCTCTCATTTTATATTCTCCTGTCAGAACGCAGCCTCACCTGTAGGAACTAATAAATAATATATATAAAATTATGGAAATAAAAATGTTGATGCCTTCACTGCCCTGTGTACGATGTGAGTGTATAGTTTTTGTAGTAATCATTGATGGAAATACAATGCTGTTGACACATTCATTCTGCACACATAATTCTGTTTCTAAGGACTTAGACAACAGAGATGAAACAATGTAGAAATGCTTTGAAAAGACCATTATTTATTTATTTTTACATTTCAGAAGGTAAAATCATATTTTGACTTGTTTGCTATCTCTGATGTAGAACTGAAAGCTTTTTACTCAATTTGTTGACCTTGGTAGCTCAATAATGTTAGCCAGTGTCAATACCAATTTTATGTTTAGAAAAGTGAAATAGAAAAATAAATACTGTACATGACTCTTGTAATTTTATTATTAATGTGTGACAATTACCCAATAATTACACACCAGCTAAAACAGCCCTTTTAAAAAAATTGAATGTACAGGTACTGAACAAAAAATGGAAACACCAAGGTATTACTTAGGTTGTGGGCCCCCATACGTGTTCAGTACAGCTTGTATGCACTAAGGCATAGAGCCCTCAAGCATGCAAAACTGTGCAGGGAGAATACAGCACAACTGTTCCACAAGAAAGACAATCAACTCGTGTTCAGTTCGTGTTTCCATTTCATGGAAATGGAAATACTCTGTGTCAGGTGTCACTCCAGGATAAATGCTGGTTTGGGCTCAGATTTTGGTGATTTCAGTGAGTGCCATGCCCCCCAAACCACTAGGCATCTATTCATGCTCTGTGCTCTGGGTGGCAGTGTAGTATAATGGGTAAGGAGTTGGTCTGCTAACCTACGGGTCACAGGTTTGATTCCCCAGTTGGGCACTGCCATTGTATCCTTGAGCAAAGTACTTAATCTGCAGTGCTTCAGTATATATCCAGCTGTATAAGTGGATACAATGTAAATTCTATGTAAAGTCAGTCGCTCTGGATAAGAGCATAATGTAAAAAGGGGGCATTCTCACAGTGAAATATATCACAGGAAAACTTTAACATGGGGCCAAGAGGATCACAAAGTAGGATAAAATAACAATTGCTTTTTAACCATGCTAGAAAAAACCTTTTTTGCTCACTACCTCTGTATTTATCATCAAAAGAAAGCATTCTGTATACCATGAACTTGGTACATATGTGCAGAGAACTCCTCCCATCAGATGGTGGCACTGGTGTGCAGAGTAAGACAATAGTTATTTTCAATAGGTGTTTTCACATTGGTTATCATTTCAGATTGATTGAAAAGAATGTGCTCTCTTTGCTTTCACAAGGAAGCAATATTGTTGCATGTTTATATTAGCATTACACTTGTATTGTATAATGTTCACTTATTTTCTTTTCTTTTTATAATTCCTGTATATGTCAGCAGTTCCAAAATGTGGACAGTGAAAGAGTCTCAGTTTTCAGTTCAGTTTCAGTTCTAGACTTTTAGAAAAAATTGTCTGGATTACACATTCTTGGCAATCCTTGGTGATCATTTTAATTAGTAGCTGCACTAATTATGTGATTTATAGAGATCCATGATATAATGAAATCTTTACTAATGCTTCCAAGAAATAGTGTATAAATACCCATTTGTATTGCAACTGGCCATGGATTTTGGTTAAAGATGTGCAAAATTAAAATTTAAAAAGTTTATGGTTATGCCATATTAGTCTGAATATGTTTGTATTAATATATAATGATACCTTAATCAAGCTGGTGCAATATTTCTTAATCTTATTAATCTGTCATTTTGAGTTACTTCACCTAAATATATTCTATTTTACTTGGAGG
Source organism: Anguilla rostrata (assembly GCF_018555375.3). Classification (NCBI taxonomy): domain Eukaryota; kingdom Metazoa; phylum Chordata; class Actinopteri; order Anguilliformes; family Anguillidae; genus Anguilla; species Anguilla rostrata. Next base: position 35,220,563 of record NC_057937.1, read on the forward strand.
AAAATGTGGATGGAGAATGGAAATGTATTTCGCCATGGCAGAATTCAGTTCCAATGGCCGACCTAGCGGGAGTCTTTTCTACTTCAACTGAAATGTGAACACATTTCTTTTCATTATCCCTAAGGAGGTTTAGACCTACAGATAATAAGATCCATAAACCTTCTTGGTCATCCCATACTCCAAATCCCCCTTTCCCAGCCGTCCCATACACGTGTTAATCTTTCTCGTGCTGGTACTGGTGCTCCTGTGCGTCATACTGCCACGCCCCTGCTGTCTCCACTCCCACCGTCACATCAGATCAAATACACCTGTCACAAGCTGTTAACGATAACGCAGTAAGCGTTCTTTAACGTGAGTATTTACAATGCTGAACAGCTTCTCTTTGAAGTCTTTAAAAGAAAATATTTTAAATGGGGCCATGTGCCGATTTTTCAGGGGAAATTATATGGGTCTTGGGAGTGGGAGAGATGGGGTACTGGATAAAGTTATGTGGTCAGAGTGAATGTCCTTGCTCCCCTAATTTATGTGGAACTTAGCTAGTACGTCATTTTAACATGTAGGCGGGGGCTCTCCAGCTCAAGACAGGGGCGGAGCTGAGGCTGCGCTGCAGAAGACCGCACGCAGTCAGATTCACACACAAGACAGTTCCCTCTCATAAAACAAACACACGCACCGCGCTGTCTGGGAGCGTCCTCCCAGTAACCATCTCCCTCCGTTTCGCCGCAGGACGTTTCTGCGGTTATTGCGTATGCACGTTTGCCCTGTTCTCCTGGCCAGAAGGAACTGTCTGCGTCGCGTCAGGTTTGTCTTCCTGCCCGCCTCCTCTGTACCCGCTGCTGCTGATTGACATTCCTGCAGATCAAAGATTGCTTCCATTTGCTGTTATGGAAACTCGCAGCTGCGGCAGTTGCGCTTCCTTGCTGTGAAAAGGAAAAGTGGATGGGAGAGAACAGACCATGACTCTGGAGCGGTCCTCGTGAAGAATGGGGATACATATGCAATCATGGCCAGATCAGCAAACGGCAGAGCCACTGATGGGGACTCTCGGGTGTCAGCCCCGCCGGACCGGGCCGAGGTCCGGGACTTGTCCGACCCAAGGGAGCTGTCTTTAGAAGAAGTGCTGAAATCCTACGAGCAGCCCATTAACGAAGAGCAGGCGTGGGCGGTGTGTTACCAATGCTGCAGCGGGCTGTGCGAGCCGCTCCTGGCGGCGGAGACCAGATTCTCCCGAGTGAAGGATCCGTCCTCTATCCTCTTGTACAGAGATGGGACAGTGTCCTTGCAGAAAGAGCCAAGCACCAACAATGGTAGGAGTGCATTCGTTTGCCTTTTATCAGCAAATTTATAGAAAAATGATCCCAAGAAGAACTTTACAGCACTTGGGGCATCAGTGTTGGGCTACATTCGTCAGAATATAGGCTTTGACATTGTTAAATATGCTGATTCATTTTTAACAGTTTGTCTAACTCCGGACTCCCCGTGGATAAATATGGCTTGGAATATGCCGGTAAATGATCAATTATTCATACAGCGCAGTTGTCACTGGCAGCTGGGCGCAAGCTTGACAGGGAATAGACATTTTTTCTAGCACTAACGGCTGCCCCGTCTCTCAGATGAAATAAAACCGATAACAGCGCGGTCGGCCAATCCCAATGCACCACCGGTTTGAAACATTGTCTGCGTATCAATAAAAATACCAGCGCAATGGACTGCGGACCTGGAACAGTTCAGGGGAAGTTAGTATTGTTGTTGGCAGCCAGTGCGCTCTTACCGGCCTACATTTATGGTATTTATCTTATCACGGGGGCCTACGGTTATAATGAAGTACGGTAATTCAGTAAATTAACTGTAAAAGACCCACAATCATACAAACACGCATATACACCGTAGGCTACGTAATAAAACAGATCTGAAATATGAAATTTCAGCGTTGCTCTGTTTCATGCTTTGACCACATTAGCACGTTACTCTGACACGTTTGTCAACATTGAGGAGTAGGCTACATTTCCAATATAATGTGATATTTCTGATAGTCTTATACACATGGGATATTTAATGTTGCAAATAATCCTCGGAGTAAAAGGAAATGGTTTCCTCTGAACCCTGCAGTAAATATTTTGGATTACTGTTGTTGACAAACATGCCTGTTAAAATGTGACGTGGAAGTAATGTGTTGCTAACACAACATTTTTCACCTTTCCATGGGTCAAATTATTCTTTTATTTATTAACCTTCTTGTATTTTGTGGTTTAGGTTCTGACCGCTCAGGTTTTATGTTGCTTGTGTTCATTTTTGTCCCCGTCCTTCGCGGTAAGCTTTGTGTTGAGCCTTGTCCAGGAAAACTGTCCGTCTTCAAGATTTTCAGGGGGATCTTTAGGCTGTCCATTAGACTCAAATTTCCCTCCAACCAGTTTATCAGCTTTAGCAGAAACAGAAACGCAACGTCTGCTTAGATTGTGTCCTGCCATGGTGGATATGTGTGAATGCATATTTGCACCGTTTAAGGTTAAATGTACGCTCTTGCATATTACTCTTCATTTCTTTGCCTCACCTCACCTTTGCATTATCAAAACAAACCCATCAATGTCTAGAGTTAAACATCATATTGTTTTAGGTTTAGTATATGTACTACATTTGTTTCCAGTTTCCAGAAATTTTACTATAATACCAATAAGCACATTGTTGCGATTATTATAAGCACAAACATCTACAACTTATGATATATTAATGAGTATAACTTACTATAACTGTCGTGATATCATGATGCTGCTGCTTGTGTGTAAGAGAGGAGGAAAACACTGAGCCTGCTATATGCATAGAATAGGTGGCCGGAGAGAACCTTGTGGACATGCTTCTTCAATGGCATGCCAAGTTTAAAGGGATTTAGGGCACCATTGAAAATGGTTACATTTCTGTGTGCTGTGGCTGAACACATGGTCTTGTGATCAGAAGCTAGATATCTATGTTCAGTGCCGCTGGGCAGTTGACTCTAATGCAGAAGTAAGCTCTTGCAGAAGAAGACTTTGCCTGTTAAAAATGTTAATCGAAAGATAGATTTCAGACCACTTTTGTGAAAAAGGCACTGTGGGCACTGAGATATAGGAAATTGCTTCTTGCACCTAATTGGCTCCTGGGGGCCCTGTTTCAGAAGCAAAATTTTCCTTCATGATTAGAATAATTGTACAATATACCAACTGGGCTACCATTTGTACATCTTCTGAGGTAAGAATTTTTCCTTCACAATTTAAATAAGAATAGTTTGTCTCTTGGTTTTTGACCTTTCTGAAATTTAGAATTTATTTAAAATATGTATTTAAATAAATAAATAAATAAACAAACAAACAAATAAATAAGTATGAGACAGCATGCAGGATTCTTTTTTAATGCAGAAAAAAATGTTATTCAGTTTTCAGTTCAGAATTGTCTAACAATTTAGTGTAGCATACAAATGGCTGGGTATCTTGCTTAGGCCTACATAACACACATCACCCTTTGCAACAGCAACAATGTTGATTGACAGGCTACAGTACACTTTTTGGTTTTGGCTGTGGATATGCAAACAAACGCCCAGATGAAAGACAACACCTGTAGGAGAGCTAGCTATCTAGGTAGGGTACAGAATTATGGGGGCTAATATTGGCTGATAAATAGTATAAACCTTCCACAAATAAAAACGAATATTTTTTCATAACTTACAAACAAAATGATTTGTTCACAAATTATTACAGTGTGCAACTTTTTACAAACGACACTCTATATGAACCAGTTAATTTCATGTGAACCAGTAGCGATATTTGTGATTCTCATTTTATTTGAAGATGGTTCTCATACTATTTATTTATTTATGAGACAATAATACCCTTATATTGAATACTTGCCAACAAACCAATTTAGACCTTATTTAACTATCCAGAATGTAGGCTCTCACATCACTTCCATCATGTTACACTGTTCTCTCGTAGCGCTAATGCACGAATAAAGACTACTTTACTTCACTACTCTCTCATTCCGGAAATAGAAGTGACAGCTACAGTAACTAACGTGACTAGCTAGCTACACCATGGACTTGAGAGTCTGGCAATTTTATACTGTAAAATGCAAAGAAATTGTATAGCTACTTCAGCATGATTTATTGATCAAATATAGCCCAATTAGTTGTAAAACATAGCCTTGAACATAGGCCTACAATTTCTTCTACAATTTTTCCACACTTTTTGAATTGAAAAAACACTTAAGAAAAAACATAGTTGCTATCTGTCTTCTTGTTTATTAATAACATCGGTTTGTTGAAAATGCAGCTGAAGTTGGTCAAAAATGAATATTTTTTTGTGGCCAGAATTTTGAATATAGCACATTTCTGAAAGTTTGTGCGGCTTATGAATAATGGAAATAATCATCTTTATAACTTTGAGCAAATAACAGTATTGGAAAATGTTTTATTTTTTGCCATTGAGCTATGTGTCCCTCTGTCTGTGCAGCTGTAGACAGAAGGAACTTCTTACTTTCCTCAAAGTAAATGGTTATTCTGTATTTGTTACTTTTCTGGAGAACATTAATGTATGCCTCATCCTGGCCTGTCTCACTGTGATCTCACACTCCATTTTCTATTGGACTGCATTCCTCTGTGTCCCCCTGTTTCATTGGACATTGTGATCAAAACAAGGTCAGCCTATGTATCATATTTCAACACGGAATAGATATATTAGGATGTGTGAGTGTATGTGCATGTGAGTGTATATTGTGAATTAATCAAAGTAGCCTTCAAAGCCACTAGAATATTGTGTTTACAAAAATGCAACTACTTATTATTTTTTTGCCATCATGGCAAGATGCATTGTTTTTATTTTAAAGTAGATACAATAACAACAGCAATGTGGATTCCAAACAGCAGTGGCACAAAAAAAGCATAAATGTATGAATAATAAATGGATTGTTATTATTGTTGGGATAATAATTTATAGTAATAATTTAAGTAGCATACCTATGTCCTATGAACACACAGCTTGCTAGTGTTCTAATAGCAATATCACAACAGTGCCCACCATGTACAACAATGACTCATAAGTGCGCCATTACTGTGAATAATACAACCACACTCACAGTAACATTGGCCTTAATGAGTTGCATTATACTACACTGGATTCCACTTAGGGATGGATATATCCGATAATATCTGCCAGACCGAGGACATTTCCTGATTGTATTGTTAAATTGACATGTTGTATGTCAGGGTCCCTTAATATCGATGTGCTGTGATAATCTACGTGTTTGTACTCACCTGGTTCATTACTCTTACACTGAACAGATGGTTTCTGATGCAGTTCACACGAGGTCAGGTCATGCGTAAAACTGAAAGCAGATGAGCACACCTTCAAGGTGCGAAAAAGTGGCATTTGGGTGTACGCAGATGGCGGCGTACCCCTCCCCTCTCCCTTTCTCTCTCTCTCTCTCTCAGGTTTTAACTCTCGCCCCCGCCAGGCTTTTAGTTTCCACGGCAACAGCGGCAGTCCATCTCAAGGAAGTAAAGTGCGATAGGCCTTTGGGGGAAACGTTCCCGTGCCTGTCAGGACAATGCAGCCTGAAATCTCAGCCGATACCCAGAGAGGTGGACTGGGGAGGAGGCAGTCCGGCCCTTTCCAGGGGCGTGAAAGAGCGCGGTCTGCGCGCTTTGCTACCGGTCCGGCAGGTTCTGGGCCTTTCCGCAAGCCCAGCTGTGTTTTTGTCAGGGCCTGAAAGCGAGAGGGGATCATCTTTCACTACCAAAGCGCTGCAGTTCAGTGATTGTGTGACACCCTGCTTTGTCTGTGTGGCATTGTTCCCTGAATCACAGGCCATGTATAACTTTGACCCCCCTACAATCTAGAGTTCTCTGTGTAATAAGTTCAGCTCTGCACTGTTTACTGGTCATGCGCTTGGGCCCTGAGGCAGGGTTGTTGTCCTTTGAACTTTGAACTCTTAATTTATCAGAGGGAAGTATTATTACATCAAAATAAATAAAAAAAACATCCCCAAAAGTCTTATCTGTGTGTGTGAAAGCAGAGATAAGATGTTGGGTTGAGAGACGGCAAATATGTGCATAACTGCCTCTTCTGTGGGGTTAATGGAGGCTTTAGTTTTATAGGAATGTACAATGCTGGGCTGACGCTCTGAATTGTCTGTTAAACTTCGAAGGGTGTGCCCTGCTAATAAACCAGTTGTCAGTTACTGTTTGTGACGAACCATGATCTCATGTAGCTGGGGCAACAATTGGAGGTGACGATTCTAGCCAGCTCACCCTCTGACCTACCGTATGTTGCTAAAACTGGTTACAGGCGGCTCCGCTAACCACTGCACTGAAGATTAACTCACTGTTAGCGGTTAGGCTAGCCTCAGGTGTGCACAGCATACAGTGCTGTAGTATTGCAGGTCACCAAACTCACAGATCGAATCTTCCCTTTCCAGACACTCTAGAAAATAGCTGGGCAAGAACTGCTGTGTTTGTTTCAGGATTCCATGCTAGCTTCTGCTGTTAATTGCTTAGTCAGTCCTTTATGTGATATGATTTTATAGCTACCTTTCTTGATAAGTAATTGAACGACAGCTGAAGACTTCCTGTGTACCTATGTGAAATGTTTAACGGAGATCTAATCTACAAGTGAACCTACATTAGTATTCTACAGCCAGTTAGCTGATTCAAACAAAATCCTGCATACACTTTGCCCCTCTAGGAATGGCATCTGGGGTCATGATTAGTGGATGCTGTACTCTGGTCCTCATGTTGCCTTCAGCTCATTGTTTTTGTTTTTTTTATTGGTCAAAATCTATACGGGCAAAGAGGGGCTTGCATTCAAAACTCTGGCAATCGATGCATCCTAAGTGCTCAGAGTGCAAGCCAATTTGCTACCGGCTAAGGACAGATCTGGGACTGGACCCGCTGTGGGGAGCAAGGAGCGATAGAGCAGTTTGGAGCGCGGCCATTATCTGCAGGAAAGCCCTGCCGTCCGTTCCGTTGTGCTGCGCGGGATCAATGCAGTAAAGCGGTTTGTGCAGAGCTTGATCACTGCAGTAAAAAGGTTCGGGTCCCGAGACCGCAGAGACAGACGAGCAATCGGATTTCTCTGCGGGTGGGGTTACAGATGTCTGCACCGAGGGTGGAGTTGCGGAAGAGTGCGCTGCTGATGGGATCACGTTCGCCGAGTGGCTGGATGGCTACCAGAGACGCAGTGCGATTTGGGGTGGGAATGGCAGCACTCGGGCCCAGACAGGGCAGCCATGGAAAGGCTAAGAATTGCTCACACGGTCCTCTAGTATCCCAACGTACATTGCGTTGTGCCGCTCCGACGGTCATCGATCATTGTTGTTTCTTCTCTTCCCCAGACGACGACAGGAGGCCTCACCCACTTCCTGTGCCAGAGCGTCAGGTAAATTTATGTTACCCACCAGGAAGATGCATTTGTACCACTTAATTCCCCCCCCCCACCCCCCCACCCCCACTCCACACTGGCAATACACAAACTTATATGTGTGAATAGAAAGACAGTATCCATGTAAACAGAAAGTTATATGAATTACTAACACACTTTGCACATCCCTCTTTATAAAATAAAAGTGGAGGATTGGGGTTTTGTTTCTCCCTTTTAATGTATTTCTCTAACATTTATAAACTAACATTCCCCTCGTCTGACAGATGGTGCAGTCCCTGGGCGTGACTATCTACCGTGCGCTGGACTGGGGACTGGATGAGAGTGAGGAGCGGGAGCTGTGCCCCCAGCTGGAGCGGCTCATTGAGCGCATGGCTGGGGGGGAGGCTGGCAACGGCACCGCAGACGAGGGTTACAGCGGCCAGGAGGAAGAGGAGGAGGAAGATGAGGAAGAGGGAGCGCTGCGTGCGGTGTGCTCGTTCCGTCAGGTGATGGCGCTATGCGCCTCCCGCCTGGCCAACCCAGCGCTGGCCCCGGAGCACTACCAGGCCGTCTGCCGCGCCCTCTTCGTGGAGACCCTGGAACTGCAGACCTTCCTCGCCAAGATTCGAGATGCCAAAGAGGTGTGTGTGTGTGTGTGTGTGCGTGCGTGTGTGTGTGTGCGTGTGTGTGTGTGTGTGCGTGTGCATGTGTGTGTGTGTGTGTGCGTGCGTGCGTGCGTGTGTGTGTGTGCGCGTGCAGTACATTTTTTCTTGATGTTTACTGGAGAAGATTCAAGAGCCTGGAGTGAAACGAAGACAGTATTTCCAAGTGTAACAAAACACTTCCCCGTGTGTCAGACGCGTTTGCCCCAAAGATATAGGCATTTGGTGCAAAATGAGTGTGAGACGAGGTGTGAATGTCTGGGGAAAAAGTTGATTCTTCTCTTATTTCAGCCCTTTGGATCATGCTGCTGTACACCAATTGCAGCCTTATATGCCTGTCTACAAATTTACCAGCTCATTAGAGAGGAACTACCAATCAGAGCCTCTGTTTAAAGGAAGGCTATTAATGAGCACTTCTGCCAGCAAGTTATGTATTCTTATTTTAGCCCTTCAAATTAAAAAATGAATAACTAAATAATTTTTGGATATCCTGAGTGGCAAGTACTCATTAGCCTACCTGAAAATAGCCTCTTAGCAGTTGCTCTCTAATTAGCTTTTACACATGTGGTGACAGTGTAGAGTTAGGTATATAAAACTGCCATCTATGTCCAACTCTGTTTCTCTGAAAAAAGCAATATGCCAAAATGTTTGCAACGTTCAGGTACATCTCAACTGAAAAGGTTGTGTGCAGCCCTTTCCTGAAGGTTGTTGATGTCTAGAGGAGGTAACGTGCGGTGTAGTTTCGGTGTTGGATTTTCTGGGTCACTGAAGGGAGCAGAGGGTGGGGCACAGCGAGTCATTGTCCCTGTGAGCCCACCGCATGAGAACCAGAGCAGTCTGGAATGCTGTTTGATACTGGATACAAGTTGGGTAACAGTGGACAGGGCTTCACCTAATCTGAAAACCTGCAGTTTATACTCTGATTCCCATCATGCATTAGTCACCCCCTTCCTCCTGCCTCCATGTATCATTTGCCATGTACTGTGTATAAGACCTGTGACCCCCCCCCCCTTCCCTCCGCATGCTTGATACTTGTTCCGCAGTGCGAAACGGGATGAACAATGCCCCCTTGTGACCTCCCGTTGTATCACATTGAGTCAATGGAAAAACGTTTATCTGGCCATTACACACCAGGTTTACACAACTGGTGCACCAAATCACAGCCATTTCGACCAGTGATAAGGATCAATAGTCGCTGTGGCAGTGATTTGTGTTAATGAGTGTTTTTGATCAGTGTTTTGATTAGTGTGGGTGTTATTGATCTGTATAGTGTTTTTGACGATTGGTGATCGTGTCTTTGATCTGTGCCTTTGATATGTCTTTGAAGATGCTGAAGAAGATCCGAATTGAGGAGCCCCTGGAGGACAGGTGCACTGCTGAACTGGACGCCCTAAAACACACAGACTGGGTGAGAGATCCAGAGTCATGGGGGCCGTGCTCACAGACAACATAGTGGGGACTGATGGCTGTGCTTTTGGGGTTGGGGGGAAGTGGGTGTTGGCACACATCTAGGTACTTTCAGATGGTGTCCATGTGTGGGTGCACATGATACAGGGTGTGTGTGTTGGGTGATTACATTACATTACAGGCATTTAGCAGACGCTAATCCAGAGCGACTTCCACATAGCATTTCATTGTATCCATTTATACAGCTGCATATATTGAAGCAGTGAAGTTTAAGGGTACAACGGCAGTGTCCTACCCAGGAATTGAACCTGCGACCTTCAGGTTACAAGACCAGTTCCTTGCCCATTATACAACACTCCTGTCCAATGTTGGGTGATGTAGGGTGTCTGCTTGTGCCTGTGTGCGTGTGTGCGGTTGATGCGGTATGTCCGTGTTGCCGCAGGCCCGTCTCTGGGTGCAGCTGATGAGAGAGCTGAGGCAGGGGGTGAAGCTGAAGAAGGTCCAGGAGCAGCAGTTTGACCCCCTCCCCACGGAGTTCCGCCTCACGCCCTTTGAGATGCTCATGCAGGATATCCGCGCCCGCAAGTTCCAGCTGCGCAAGGTCATGGTGAGCCGAGCCGAGTCGAGCCACACTGGCCTAGGGCACAGCACTGAGCCATATTCACTAAGCAGTATTTCCCCTACATGTCAGCCTTTGTTTTGTATGCTCTCTCCCCCCCAGTTAGTTCATTGTTCTACTAATGTTTGATGAAACACATTGGGCTATTAGCACCACAAACATCAAGTGTTCATTACACCTGAGCTTGCTGCAAGTTTGCTTTTCATTTTACCCCAGCACCCTCATGACAAGATGCTGACTTGTTACTTATGTCTCTTTGCACCCACTGTAGATACTAGTTCACAATCTTCCGATATTTACGAGCATAACAAAATTGTACACGCACTGCAGAACCCTTTACATCACCGGAATGAACAAGCCAATGTAAAATGTCTGAGTGGATAGGTCACTGCCATCTGTGGATTTTTCTCTTTATTTCTATTTCATTCTCTCTCTCACATTGTTTCTTGCTCTCTGTTTTTCTGCCTGATTTTGTGTCTTTCACGCTGTCTGTTTTTCTCTGGCTGTTTTATCTCTCTGTTCTTTCTTCTCTCTCTCCCCTTCTCCGTCTCCCTCGCTCTGTCTCTCTTTGCTCCCCCTTTCAGGTGGATGGTGATATACCCACGAGGGTAAAGCAAGACGCCCACGAGCTTATTTTGGACTTCATCAGGTCACGCCCTCCACTCAAACCTGTGAGGCCCCCCTCCGCCCTCCATTTCACCCCCTCGTTTCCCTCCCACCATCAGATCTTACAAACCTCATGAATCCCTCCACATTAAAACATCAACTTGTTTTAAGCATGCTGCCACACCCCAACATCAAATTTCCCAAACTCTGACTCATTTAATTGTACAATTTCCAGAAAAGTAGTCTGTTAAAATGTGTTAAGACCACAACGATGTTGTAACAAGTACAGTACTAGTATAACGCACAGTACTGGTATATTTAGTAAGTGCAGTGTGTATTATAAGGACGTTTTTTCAAATGCATCTCACGTGCAGTGTTTTGAGTGTCATTGTTTGGTGTGTTCAGTGTGTGTTAGGTGCAGTCTGTGTTTGGTGTGTCAGTATTTTTCTCAGCGTAGCAGCATTCTCAGTGTGTTAGTCTATCTGTGTGTTCAGTGCCATAGGTTCTCTGTGTGTGCAGTGTAGCAGTGCTCAGTTCTCACTCCGTTTGTTTGGCGTCAGAACAGCAGCGTGTTCAGTTTGTCCGTGTGCTCCTAGGTGTCCGAGCGGAGTCTCCGCCCCCCTCTGCAGGAGCAGCAGTCCCTGCACGAGCGCATCCTGGCGGAGATCAAGCAGGAGCACCAGCTGAGGCCTGTGGAGCCGCCCAGCTCCAAGAGAAGTGCGTCACTGGCTGTCAATCACTGTCTCTCACAGTCACTCACTTAATTAGTTAGTCACAATCACAATCTCTCACTGCATTACTCATGTCAGCCCACTCATCAATTTATGCAGTTACTCATTTGTCAGTCAATCACTGTCATCTACAGTCTCACTGTCACTTATTAGTCAGTCACATCACGAATCTCCTCACTGTCACTTACTCAATTAGTCAGTCACAGTCACTGTCAATCACAATCTCTCACTGCCACTCACTTAATTAGTTAGTCACAATCACAATCTCTCACTGCCACTTACTCAATTAGTCAGTCACAGTCACTGTCAATCATAGTCTCTCACTGTCACTTACTCAATTAAGCAGTCACAGTCACTCAATCACAGTCTCTCACTGTCACTACTCTAACTCACATCTGTCAATCACAATCCACTGTCAATCATAGCTTCACATCGTCAACACGTTCACTTCAATTAGTCAGTCACAGTCACTATCAATCACAGTCTCTCACTGCACTTACTCAATTAGCTAGTCACAATCCCCAATCCATCTCCACTGCCACTTACTCAATTAAAGCAGTCACAGTCACTGTCAATCATAGTCTCTCACAGTCACTCACTTAATTAGTCAGTCACAATCACTGTCAATCACTGTCTCTCACTGTCACTTACTCAATTAGTCAGTCACAGTCACTGTCAATCATAGTCTCTCACAGTCACTCACTTAATTAGTCAGTCACAATCACTGTCAATCACAGTCTCTCACTGTCACTTACTCAATTAGTCAGTCACAATCACTGTCAATCACAGTCTCTCACTGTCACTTACTCAATTAGTCAGTCACAATCACTGTCAATCACAGTCTCTCACTGTCACTTACTCAATTAATCAGTCACAATCACTGTCAATCACAGTCTCTCACTGTCACTTACTTAAGTAGTCAGTCACAATCACTATCAATCACTGTCTCTCACTGTCACTTACTTAATTAGTCAGTCACAGTCACTATCAATCACAGTCTCTCACTGTCACTTACTCAATTAAGCAGTCACAGTCACTATCAATCACAGTCTCTCACTGTCACTTACTCAATTAGTCAGTCACAGTCACTATCAATCACAGTCTCTCACTGTCACTTACTCAATTAGTCAGTCACAGTCACTATCAATCACTGTCTCTCACTGTCGCTTACTTTATTACTATTAGTCACTGTCACTTAATATAAATCATTGTCTCTATTAATAACATAAGTACTGTTAGTCACTGTCACTTATTGTGAATTATTTATTCACTGACAGTTACTAATTGCTTTCATATCTTCTCAATCACTGTCCCTGTCTGTCATTCACTCTTCATTGACAGTGTCAATGACTAATTAGCTGCCTACTTCCAATTACTGCCAAACGTGGTCATTGCTTGCCACTCATTGTCAATCACTGTCACTTGCCCATCACTCCTCTTTTCCCATCAATCACTAAAACTCACTGTCACTGCATATCAATCACTGTCACTGCCTGTAAGTCACTAAGTGTTAGTAGTTTCGGTGTTGTACTTGTCAATCAATGATTTTGGTGAGTTTATCTGATATATGTGGTGTGTAGCATTTAGGTATTTTCTGTAGTGTGTTTAGTGCAAATAGTGGTGAAATGGTTAACTGCGTGCGTGTGTGTGTGTGTGTGTGTGTGTGGGTGGTGTAGTGTGTGGGTACTATGATTGTTACAAATTTTTACTGATTATGTGTGCTTGATGGTCATAGATGATGTGTGATGTGCGTAGTGTAATGGTCATAGAAAAAAGTGTGGTTTAGCTATAGGTGATGTGTGTTGTGTAAAGCAAAATTTATATAAATTGGAAGTTTTCAAACTCAGTACCGGGGACCTGCTGGGTATGCTGGGTTTTCTTTCTGCTGTAATTGGGACCTTTGAATTTTAACAAGCTATTCATTTTTCCTATTGGCTTTTTAGTTTTAACTGTTTTATCATACTTGGGGTCAATTTGATCCCAATCAGTGTTTGACATCTCTTAAAATCCACTTAACCTTATTTTTATTTGGTGGGATTAAATAGTAAACATGCAATAATCATAACTCAATGTTTGCAATACCCCTGTACCAACTTTGTATACAAAGGTGTTGTGTAGGGTCATTTTGAAATGAGACGGTTCTCACAGATTTTTAAATTTATAGATAAATATTTATGAATAAAAGGCTAGACATTAAGAAGGGGACACACAAGTGTCAATTTTTTTTCTATTACAATAATTTTGTGCCAGTTTAAACTGCTGCGGTAAACTTGAAACATTCTTAAACATTAAAGGCATTGAAGGATGATTTGTCCTCTTAATGCCTCATTATGTCAAAAGAAGCTAAAAATGCCTTGAAGAATAGATCCCTGATGGGCCCTGTATTCAGATCCCTGGCTTTCACACACTTGTGTAATACACAAAATGATATAATTTGTTTAGAACGAGCTTGTAATTGATTACAGCTATAGAATGACGGGTTAAACCAGCTGGGTCCTAATTGCTGGAAATGTGGACATCTGCTCACAGGCGCTTAACTGTTTGTGGAAAACGGAGAGTTCAAAGACAAAGCAAATGGCATCGAGCCAAACCGTGATTGTGTTCATACGTTTTACTGAGAAAATTTATGGAACAACCTAAGCACATGTTTTGAACACACCGTTAAATGAAATTAGCTGGAATAACAAGCAGCATAGCCAGTGGACCAGCGCTGAGTTTGAAATGACTGTGATACTGTAGCTTATGCAGTGTGTGTTTGCGTGCAGTGCAATGCTTGGAAATAATGTGCAGCGTGCTGTGAGAGTAACTGTTAGCTACTTCTCCCATCTTAGCATTCGGCTCCCTGCCATGTCTGCTCCACACCTGCCCGTGTGATGTGAAGTCCACTTCCTGTATCGACTTGTCAGTCATGGATACTGGTGCCCGCCCCCCTTCCCGTCCTCGGGTTTTACTCAAAGCTCCAACTCTAGCCGAAATGGAAGAGATGAATATATTTGAGGTAAGGGGGAAATAGTGTGCTCCAGTCTCAGCAAATTGGACCTTGAAATATTAAGCACATAGAATAAAGACCAGAGCCTGTCTTCACAAAACCTCTGAGCGAGAGTGATGCTGTAGGATCACTTTTACCTTATAGCTCATAATCAATGAGTCATCAACTGTAGAGGTCTTCCTTGGCCTTTAAAATAGGAAGCACCCAAGAAGCCTTTTGGCCCAGACTTTATGGGGGGGGGGGGCGGCTATGTATAAAAATGCAGCAATTTCTGCATGGTGAAACCAAAATGTATAAGAATACTCTTAAATAAAAACTTGCCACATGTCAATCATTTGATTACAAATCTAAAATTGTGGAGTACAGCGCCAAATCAAGAAAAAAAAGTTTGTGCCCAAACGTGGAAGCTCACGGTATGTTTATATATACCTGAGAAGAGAATGATTTACTCTTGTTATAATTTTAACAGTCTCAATGACCTTCTCTCAGTTCCTCTTCCTTGTGGCTTGATTCTGACAGGAGGAAGAGTCCCCGGACAGCACGGACCTCCGGCGGGTGGAGAGCTCTCCCACCCCTCTGAAGAGAGACCGGTCCTTCTCGGAGCACGACCTGGCCGAGCTGAGGGGAGAGCTGCTGCCCTCGCTGTCGGAGTCGGCCCAGCTGGGCGGAGCCGTTGTGCGGAGGGCAGAGCGCCCGCGAGCGCGCACCCTGGGAGGGGCGGGGCCACCCCCACTGCACAGAGGTCAGTCCGCCCAGAGCTTCCATCGACGATGCATTGGCGCTCTTCACCTGTCGGCCACTAGGGGAGCTATTGTGTATCACATCGATCAGATTACATGTGGCGGCGCCTGTGCGAGAACAAAATCCATTGCACTCGGCTCCTTCGGGATTTGGATGTAACCCTGGTCTACCACCAGGGGGAGCTGAAATGCTGCCCACCACAGCTGATGTTTCTGTGGAAGAAAGTCTTGGCTCTGGTTGTCACCCACCCACTCTCCTCCTCTTTGTGTGCAGCCTCTCTCCCAGTGCAAGGCTGGATGCCCCCCTCACCAGGGCTCCTCTGTGCCCCACGGGGCTCCCTCAGTGCTGTGGAGGAGAGGGTAGAAGTGAAGGTTGGGTCTCCAAACCAGGAGAGCTATAAACCCCAATGGATGGTTGGTATAACTGAAAATTTCTCTATACTGATGTCCTAACCACTCTCCACATTGATATTCTGACCACACTCCACACTTCTTGTGTTATTATTGATAATGCTACCCTTAAGAATACATTCCCCACCTTCATTGCTCCTCTTTTTTTGTGAAGGAGGAGTTCAGTCACCCTGTGGAGAGTCTGGCCCTAACAGTAGATGAGGTCATCAATGTGCGCCGTGTGTTGGTGAAGGCCGAAATGGAGAAGTTCCTGCAAAGTAAAGACCTGTACAACAACCTGCGGAAGGGCAAGGTGTGAGCTTTGACATCACATCCTGTTACATACACCCTCCCTAAAACACTGATAGCTCCTGAATGCATCCCAATGTTATCCTTGTTCCCTCCCCTCATTTATTTCTTTTTCTACTTCAAGAAATATCTGAAGGAGAGGTGCAAGATTCAGGTTCAGAAAGTAACAGTCCTCCCCAGTATTTTGTTCCAAGCACCTGGATTTGCTAATTCCCAGAATTCTACTGTCAAGAAGAACTAAATAGAGATATCAGCTGGCTGAATTCATGGGTGGAAGAAACACATGGCAGGACTTGAATGTTCTGACCCCTGGACTTTCCACCTCTGGTCAGAGGTAGAAGGTTGGAGATGGGGGTAGAAACAGATGAAAATGGGGGAAAGGTCTTTTAATTCATTATAATTATGCACACCAATATTCTAGTGGGGACAGAGACCAATAACAAGGGGGGAAACATCCGTCAGTATGGCACATGATAGCTTTGAGCAGTGGATAGATGTCATCCACAGTTTGATTGATTTTTTTCTGGATATACTCAAGTTACAAGCATGTAATCAATGTAGCGACAGCCCCCTGTATTGATTACATGTTTCAGACCTAGCCATATAACTCCCACCTGAACCTTGCAAAATGAGTTGGGGCAGTCGGTATTATGCTGTACTATAACATTTCCAGTACCTCAATTTCTATTCCATGTGTGGACCTGGAGACATCTCATCACATTATGCTGTACTGGCAGAGCTCAGGGAGCTGTTGCACGATGGGGTTTAGGTGCACAGCCCACGTCAGTTATGGAACAAGGAAGTCTGGATGCAGCATGTGACGGTGTAGGACCACTCTTTTCAGTCAATGAGTGGAAGCTGACTTATGGATGTTGACGACTGAGGAGGTGTAATGTGATAACTGTCTAACGCGTGCAATTATACAAGGCTCTACTGACCTCATCCTGAGTGAGGACTTGAACTGCAGATGAAAACTGCTTTGGGAAAAATGGTGACCCAAGTTATAATGCTCCACAGTCACTGAACGCCATACAAAAACGAATTAAGCAAGAGAATCTGGTATCACTACTTCTGTTCAATAGCATAAATGCCTCGCATGTATAGCTGCGACTGATTTTTTAAAATTTTTAATTGTATTTGTACAGAGTTTCACATGTTAAGTGCCTTGTCATCAGCGTGCTCTGCTGCTTCCTTGCCAATACTCTCTTGTCAGATATCTCCTGTCAGCCTACTTCTTGAAATTATTATAATCTCAAGAGTCTTTGGTTAAATAAAGGCTAACAAAAAATAGCACGAGGAAACAAGGAGCACAGAGATATGTTGGAAGGAAATGAGATTGCCTACACACTCATGCTTCAGTTCACTTTATGCTGGTAAGAAATAGCCTTGATACAGGTTACATTGAAGGCAGGAGGTCCCGTGACATCACAAAGCATGTTTCCGTGGAACATGCGTGTCCTTCGTGGAACTGTTTTTCAGTGTTGTGTCGGGCTCAAGACACTTTGCCTTTTCATCAGGAATGTACGCCTAATGAGAAGGATAGAGTGAAAGAGTGGAATCGGAAGGGTGGTGTCTGCAAAAACAGAATAGAATAGAACAGGGCTTTATTGTCCTCTGTGGACATTTGTTTTCCGGTACATTGCCTCTTATCAAAACATGTCAGCAGACATAATTAGTGGGCGTACAGTGAATAAAACTTCACAGCCTCCACAAACTATCCATCTCTCTCTCTCTCCCCCATGTCTGTCTCTCTCTTTCTCACTCTGTGCCTGAGCTTTACCTCACCTGTGTGCGTTTGTCTCCCAGGTGTGTTGTTGCTGTAAAATAAAGTTCCCTCTCTTCTCTTGGCCATCAACTTGCCTGCTGTGTAAAAGGTAAGTAAGACATGCAAGTCTGGAGTACATAAACACAAGGCTCCAAGTGTATAAAACTGAGGAGTGCAATAATTCTACCCGCTGTTCTGCTCTCTCCTCAGGTCTGTCTGTGGATCCTGCAGTGCCAAGGTACAGCTCTTTATGTCTTTGGATAGAATTGCTCTGACTTTTTTTGAACTGTTCCTGCTTCTGCCTTCCTCTCCCTGACACTTCTTTCCTCTTCCTTCGCCTGCCTTGCTCTTCTGGACTCTTCTGTTTTCTGCCTTTCCTCTTCCTGTCTCAATCTTCGTGTTCTGGGCTCTTCCTGTTTTTCCGTGGTTCGTCCTGATTTTCCATGTTCTACCGCAGATGAAGATCCCCTCCAAGAAGATGGCACACATCCCAGTTTACACTGTGGGGTTTGAGAGCAGCGGTAGCAGCCTCACTCGCAGAAGCGAGCTGTTTAAGTGAGTTCTGGCCTCCTGACTGCCTGCTGTACATCCGCCCTCCTCTTTCTGCTCTCCTGCTGGCCTGCTTTCCCCAGTACCCTGCACTGTAACAGCTAAGGATGAACCACACGCAGTATTACATTACATTACATTACATTACATTACATTACAGGCATTTAGCAGACACTCCAGAGCGACTTACACAACTTATTCCCTTTGAGGTTTGCCTTCGTACCTGCTGGGTTTTCCCATATCCATTAGAGTCGAGAAGAGGAACCAGAATTTTGCATATCTAGAGCTGATGATGGGAGATGAGGGGCCTTCCAGTTATCGCTAACCCCTGAGGCAAACAATCCAACTGAATTTATTTATACAACAAAATAACATATTAACTGAAAAATGTTATGTAACAGGGGGAAAAAGAAAAATGGTTTAAAAAACAAAACCCTATGAGACACCAGTTTGGAGTTCCACAGTCTACAGTTCCATAGCCTGTCACACAAACCATGGAAAAGAAGCAGGTTGTTGACCTCACATGGTTCCGCGGACTTGACCTCCTGTATCGACAGAAGGCGCTGCAGTGATAGCACAACTGTACAATTGCAATTAGGCATTCCTAATTATTACGTAAGTCCAAAAATATTTGTAAATAAAATGGGATGTAGATAATTAGCTTGTTCAGAAACGGCCTCGGCTGTACTTGCCAAAATCAGTTGCCATGGTTTTGCTGATGCAACATTCTCAGTGCCATAGCGCACAGAACTGCAATGCAACCCTAACCGTGCACCTGTGCTTTACAGTCAGAAAACAGCCGTGGGCCTCAGACAACACTCATTCTAAAATTTCTCATGTAGCTATCAACAAAGTGATAGCAATGCATGTGCTGGATTGAAGCTGATTATATCATGGGGGATATTGGATTTCAGTAATTGCCTTGCTTGTCAGGTGTGCACTTGCTGATGTCTGACGTTCGCGTGCGACTTTGATTTATATGAGCAACCTGCACAGCTGGTATATATTGGCCACTGGATTTTCCCTCCACATTTATTCCCATTTAGAATCACCAATAGTGTTCTGTTTTAGCATTACTGCTTAACGTCTCTGGTTCGCTGTTTTTGCACATTCATAGAATGTGTAGGATTCTATACGTGCTCAATCGTTAATCCCAGATTCAGGATTTGGATTAACAAAAATACGGATTTGGTGTTGTCCCCGGTAACCCCCCTCCGCCCCCCCTCTCCTTCCTTTGACTGAAAAAGCTGCTGTTTGTGTTTCCCTCTCCTCCCCTGCGGTGACCCCTCGCTGTGCATGTCTGTGCAGGTCAGTGCGGAGCCTCTCTCAGCGTTCCGTGGAGGAGGAGTTTCCTCACCTGTACGCACACGGCTGCAGCCTGAGGGACGTGTGCGGCGACTGCTCCAAGTTCGTGGCCGACGTGATCTCCTCCAGCCGCCGCAGCCTGGACCTCCTCAACAACACGCCCAAGAGAGAGAGGGCTCCGCCCTCGCAACACCGGCAGCCGAGCGCGTCGCCGCGCCCAAACACCTCGGGCAGGAAGTACATGTAGAGAGATGACTGACGGGCGGCGTCCCCTCCCCCAATGGAATATTCCTTCATGTGTTGTGTGGGGGTTGAAGAGACACATGCCTTATCACATAGCTCCTTCCCCCCTTCACCCCCCACCCCCACTACTCACACCCTGCTAACTGCACACCTGAGACTGTGATAGTATTGAGGGAGATGGTCAAAAAGACAGGGGGAGGAGTTTAGACAGAGGGAGGAGCCAAAAGACACATGTCTGGACATGCTGAGGGGTAGGGAAGAGCCAAGAGTGATATAATGGATGGAGCTAAGAGACTGCAGACCTAGCTGAGACACAGAGTGGGAGGAACCAAGATGGTGGAACGAAGTAGAGGTTTGGTTGCCACTGATTTTGAATGTATTTTTTCTTGTAAAAACCATAAACCCTTTCCAAGCTGACACTTCCCATGTCCTCAGCCGGCTCTATCTTCACAATTGGCAATTTCACATAATCATGCCAAATTAGCCATGGAAATCCAGAGTAAGCCAAGCAAACAGGAAGTCACGACATGAGGTGAGGTGAGGGGAGGGGGGGGGCGGGGAGGGAGAGAGAGAGAAAAAGAGAGAGAGAGGTTTGGACGCCAGATGCTTTCGCTGTACTGAAATCAAGGACACTCCCATACAGCCCACCACCCGCCCCCCCGACTCCCAGCCTCTCACTGCCGGCAGAGACCAGCAGGCTGGTTCCAGCGCACAGGAAATGCACCAGTGGAGCTGCCTATTAGAAAAGGGATCTTGCTTCCTCTCGGCTGATGCTGCAGGCCGATACCGTTTCCAGAATGTTCTGAAGTGCACAGTAATGGGATTTCATGTCCACGGTGTTTTCCTGCTGCTGGTGGTGTGGCGACGGGACTGTACGGATGTCACAGGGCGGGCAGGCCGGCCTGGGGAGGCTCGGGGTGAGCCCAGCATCTGGCGCTGGTTCTGAGTGAGTGCTCTCTCACACCAGTCCTCATCTTTTCTGCCTCGTGGCCGTGTGTGACCTCCCCCTCCTCTCCCTGGAGCCCCTTTCACATTGCCCAACCCCCCCCCCCCCCCCAGACCTTGTTCTGACCAATTTTGTTGTTAAACACTCAATAAACCTCAACTGCAATAAAGCAAAAGAACAAAGAGTAGTCATACGAGTCCTCTGTCTGCAGGCTGACACAAAACATTCTCGCAACGCTGTTGCCATGTAGTTATAACATTGAGCAGACGTTCCAGTAACATTCTATGAACACTTTTTTGTAAGCTAAGGTGCTCACCTGTGCATCTGCTGCTCATGAAGAAAGGAGTCCATCTTTATTTGGCAGTCTGACCTGCCCTAAAAGCATACAGCCAGGAAACATCTCTCATCCCCATACACATAAGTATATTAGACATGTCACATTATGGTGGTTCAGGAAGTGATAAACGTGGGCTTGGGAGAGCAAGATTGAATCATTTCACAGGGGAATGTAACTTATTGACCCACTTCCAGAGGCTTTTAGGTACAGCCAAAGATCCGGAAATAGCATGCCTTAATCTGTGAGGCTGATGCAGTCAGAGTTTTGTATTATCTTTCAAGATTAGAGGCCTGGCTAACTACAACTGAGTGTCATCAGTCCTATCCAAAACTGGGCCTAATTAAGGCTGAGACCAGTTAGATGAGAACATCTCTTTAACAATGTTACATGTTACATGTACAGGATTTTAAAACATAAGATGTGGGCAACATTCTCAAATTTGAGATGCATTATGTGATTTATTTCACACAGAGTATACATTCTGAATTCATAAAGAATCTCAAAGTCAAAATCTGACAAATATGCAAAGGAGCCCTGGAGCTATACGAAATTTTACCAACGCGTGCCTGAAGGTCTTGCAGCGGTGGATTGCTGTCGGATGTTGCTGAAGCAGCGGATCTTCAAATAAGCGCATTCCATCCCAGCGCCCCGCCTCCATAATGAATAACTAATTTGCGACTTCACCATTGGTTGACGCCGTCATCCTGCTCCTGTGTCCTCACTTTTTTTGTTTCTTCGGGGTCTGATCTGCTCCGATTTCCATCATGAATAAATAAGAGAGTTTATATTCCAGAGTAATATTTTCCCTCCCTCGTTTGGAATGTATTTTTTCTCTCTCTCTTTCCATTTTTTTCGAAATTATGTGCGTATGTGGGTGTGTCGAGGCTTAGTGTAGTGCTTGTGCGCACTCGAAAAAAGACGTAGAAGTTGAGAATGACTTTAGTTTGAAGCCATTATAGCCTTCTATTGGACTTCCAGTATGGCTGTTTGGACTCGAGCGGACAAAAATGGACAACTGGATCTTTTGATCCGGGACCGCTGGGTTCGCGTTACGGCCGAGTTGGCCCGTGAAACTCTAACTTTAACAGCTGAAGCAGAGATAAGCGGACCTGGATGTAACGTGGAATACAACTCTCCATCAGGCCTGCGAAACGGAGTACCGAACGGGAATGATCCAGGAATGGTAAACACGAACCCGAACCGCGGCCAATCCCCGAATCCACAACAACACGCGAACCACGGTGCATTAAGGCGAAGCGGCAGCCCCGCTCGCAGCGGGGTCGGCAGAGGACAGTATGACAACAGTTACGGGTTCGGTAGCCCAGGTTCGGGCAGACAAGCCCATGATAACGGGACAAACTCTGACTTTGGCAGCCCAGGGTCCAGCTACGGCAGCCCTGGGTCTAGTTTTAGCTCCAGGCATGGCGAAACGAACATCAGTCCAGACATCAACATATCGGAGGCGGTGAGGAAAGTTCGAGTTGTCAAGCAGGAGTCGGGCGGGCTGGGCATTAGTATAAAGGGTGGTCGGGAGAACCGAATGCCCATCCTTATCTCCAAGATCTTCCCTGGGCTGGCAGCGGACCAGAGCCGGGCTCTCCGAGTCGGCGATGCTATCCTTTCTGTCAACGGGAATGACCTCCGAGAAGCGACACACGACCTGGCGGTGCAGGCGCTTAAAAAGGCCGGCAAAGAGGTGACTCTGGAGGGTAAGCTCTCGAACGCAATCGCGGGGATTCACTGAGGCCAGATTTGGACTGATAAGTTTGGCGCTCCACTATTTGGCAGCTATTACTTGAAGCCTCGTTCCCAGAACTGAAGTAAGGCTAGGTCCTAAATACTGGGCTCTTTCTGAACCAAAAAGTAAAACCTTCGTCGTGATTTTTTAAATTAAATTAATTAATTTCAGTTACAAAAACGCTTTGAATAATAGCTTAGTTACTGTAGTCAGAAAAAAAGTTTCGCAGAAGAATCATATAGCCTAAACATTTTTGGCTACAGGAACGATCAGCTTGTAAACCACAGATTCCGGTGGTTATTGTGGATGCAGGGGAATTGGAGATGCTGTTTTTCTTTGCAGTTTAGGAAAATTCAACGAATAATTGCGAATGGGCTCTAAGAGACTCTGGGGAAGGGGAGGCTCATTTTGTACCATCATTCATAGCAGATTTTACTCCAGTCCTTACCGCGTGACTGTATGACTCTTACAGAGGAAATGTTTATTCGGAACACATAACGTAGAGAAAAGGTTAGTGATAACTTAACGCTTGGTTTCATGCCCGCGGGCACGGAAAGACAGCGCAAATGTACTGGCAAACAATTGCTTTAAATGGCCACTACTGGCGATTTGTGAGAGATTACTGTCAGTCCTCCTAACACGGAGTGGTTTCTTTGTTTGTTTCAGTATGATGTTCTTTCATGTGGCGTAACTTAGCCTAGCCTACTGTTTGCCACCCAAAACAAGTTTCTCGGAATTGTAGTTCTTAGTAACAGACTGTTTGCCCCACAGACCACAGTCTACTTAGAACAGAATGCTGTAATCAGAATCAGAATGTTTCGATGTAACTGTAACATTGTCAGGACATGGTGAAACATACATTGAATAGCACAAGACCACGATTGAATTAAATTCAATAACCCCCCCCCCTTCCACTCAAGAAGAGGAAAAGCGCAGATTTGTTGAAGGAATCTCTCGGGTGCTCGTTTGTTA
Source organism: Anguilla rostrata (assembly GCF_018555375.3). Classification (NCBI taxonomy): domain Eukaryota; kingdom Metazoa; phylum Chordata; class Actinopteri; order Anguilliformes; family Anguillidae; genus Anguilla; species Anguilla rostrata. The sequence continues at coordinate 35,244,253 of NC_057937.1, forward strand.
GTCTGACACACTGATGCGTGATGAGCTTTTGTGTTTGTTGTTGTTCGACCTCATTGCTTTCTTTATATTATAAAAGTGGCGTACGCCTGACCGCAGCTGTTGTCAAAATTAAGTTTGACATCTATAGTCCGAAATATGAATACCAGATGAAAACGGGCCCCTGAATTGATTTTAAATGAGCTTTTAATTTATGCATTCAGTGGTCAACAGGGTTATGCCCCCACGCCCAGGGCCCATGCGCAAAGCTGTTAAGAAAGTTCAAAATGCATCTCAGATATATAATTCAGGCATGTTATATTTCATTTCTTCCTGGACATAGTCATTGTTCTTTCGTTGTTACATTACTTTTATGTAAAACCATTTACAAAGCCTGCAGCTATGCAAAAGCTGTACATGGGACCTTTCTGGTTAAATAAAGGATAAATAAAAATAAAGATTATGCACAGCATAATACATACATATTCATGTTAAATATTTCACACTATTTGGAATATTCAAAAGTCTGTTATTGTGGCAGAACTGTAGGCGTGCAGTTTTCAATGGTAAGTGTTTTACTCTTTGCTGTTTGGCCATGTTGGGAGTTGAGTCGAAGGTGATCTCACTTTATGTGACATGGCATGATTTCACCAGCAACTGGCCCATGACCTGAGAAGATGAAGCCTGAAGGAGACATATAAATAAAGTTGCTTCAGCAAAACAACTTGGCCTTTTTTAAACTCATCAATCAGGCACCATTCCCTTCACCTTTAGCAGAAAATGGCATGTGTAGAACTGCAGGTGGTCGCAAATAGTCAATGACAAATTTGGTTATATAGAAAGGCTGAAAACCTATTGAATGCACTATATAGCCTATAATACAATCCAAAAGTATGGGAGCAGTGGGATGCTATTTGCTATTTGTGATACATACATAAGGCATTTGGATATTGGATCAAAATATGAATATGAGGAAAAAGTACAATTAGCTTAGTTAAGTTAACAGATGACTGACATGTGTCGATTGTTTCTCAGTTCTTTCATTTTGCATGGAGTGTTCACACTTAGAAGTGAGTGCCTAGTCTTTTACTTCCTCTGTGGAGATTGCATTTGGTGTCAGGAGTGTACACCACCATGAGGACCTGAGAACTAATTATGGTTGGAAAAACAACTCCTCTGTATGCTGAGAGAACAGAATAATTCATTAAGAAGGATGGCTCAGAAACTGGTTATATCAAGTAGAACCCCCCCCCCCCCTCACAAGGTTTCCTCCTGTGGGCTGCCCACCCCAGGTGCCCATGTACCCCCCCCCCCCCCATATGATGAGCAGCCACGCATATAGTCCTGCAGACATAGACATAACAGTAAAAAGTATGGCTATAGGATAAATTCAGTCAAGCTTGGTCTTTATTGTAGAAAGCAGGTTTTTGACTGGTTATTTGCCTACAAAAATGGGCTATAATGCAATGCAATCAAGGTAAATATAAATAAATACAATCATTCTACTCCCAGAGTTTCCTGTTTTCCTGTCTTGCTACGTGTCTATACTAGTAGCCTAAGCAGCTGCATCGCCATGTGTTTCTTCGTGCGAATGTCTGAACCACTGCTCTTAGGTCCAGCTTGCAGGCCTGCCTGTTTTCAATAGCCTACTGAGTGGCTCTCTGACAACCTTGGCAGTCTGTGCTGTGACATGGTGCTTGTAAGGTACAGTCTAGTTCTAGATTAGTTTCAGTTTTGAAAATGATCTCTCTATAGAAGAGACACAGTCACAGGGATTGTTAAAAAGAGCTAAGATACTGTGACATCATCAGGAAAACTGGGCAGAAGGGAGTGGCGTTTTAAATATGGCAGTTCAGCAAGATCTTTAAATGAGCCTGTCTTATTCTCCTTAATTTCTGACCTCAGTGTGTTTTTGTGAGATTGACGAGGAAACTGAGGACAGCCTGCTGCTTTGGAAGTACGCGATTGCGTTTCGTGAGTCCGTGTGGAAGCATCGCTGCCTCTTGCTGATTGAAACGATGGCTTAATTTTGGTATTTTAGTCGTAGCTTGTTCAGATAATGGTTTTGGGCATTTTTGAGCCTTTTTACTCGTGATCCTGAGAAAGAAGCCATGTCCTCACTCTCCGAGTGGTGATATTTTGGTAGCTTCGTTTTATTCAGTTCTGCATTTTGTTTTAGATTTTTTTTTTGAGCACCGTTCAGATATCTCTTCATTTTTGAAGTAGGCCAAGCTATTTTGCATAAGTAAGTAACAGCCTTTGCCACTAAACGTTTTGAACAGGATACCCACCCATTCACATTGGTCAGCCCCAGAGGGGTAAGTTCTACTTGGATTGAACTAAACGTGATTTGAAGGCAGCATGGTACAGGTAGGGGGCTCCACTATGATGCAGGGTATTGGCTACTCAGGTTGGTTGGAGAGGTGGTCTATTCGCTTTGCAGCCAATTGGAGCCAGCTGCGTGTCTGTTGACATTACTGTCAAATCTCGCCTTGTTCAGTCACATAAAAAAAGCTTATTTATGAGATTAGGGTGTGGCCCTCTGGGGTGCGGGGGTGTGAGCTATGCTGG